>NC_134358.1:554644879-554694879 GCF_048569485.1 Anomaloglossus baeobatrachus | reverse complement strand
TTATATTCTTGTACATAGGGGCAGTATTATAGTAGTTATATTCTTGTACATAGGGGCAGTATTATAGTAGTTATATTCTTGTACATAGGGGCAGTATTATAGTAGTTATATTCTTGTACATAGGAGCAGTATTATAGTAGTTATATTCTTGTACATAGGGGAAGTATTATAGTAGTTATATTCTTGTACATAGGGGCAGTATTATAGTAGTTATATTCTTGTACATAGGGAGCAGTATTATAGTAGTTATATTCTTGCACATAGGAGCAGTATTATAGTGGTTATATTCTTGTACATAGGGGCACTATTATAGTAGTTATATTCTTGTACATAGGGTCAGTATTATAGTAGCTATATTCTTGTACATAGAGGGCAGTATTATAGTAGTTATATTCTTGTACATAGGGGCAGTATTATAGTAGTTATATTCTTGTACATAGGGACAGTATTATAGTAGTTATATTCTTGTACATAGGGGGCAGTATTATAGTAGTTATATTCTTGTACATAGGAGCAGTATTATAGTAGTTATATTCTTGTACATAGGGGGCAGTATTATAGTAGTTATATTCTTGTACATAGGGGGCAGTATTATAGTAGTTATATTCTTGTACATAGGGGGCAGTATTATAGTAGTTATATTCTTGTACATAGGGGGCAGTATTATAGTAGTTATATTCTTGTACATAGGAGCAGTATTATAGTGGTTATATTCTTGTACATAGGAGCAATATTATAGTAGTTATATTCTTGTACATAGGGGGCAGTATTATAGTAGTTATATTCTTGTACATAGGAGCAGTATTATAGTAGTTATATTCTTGTACATAGGGGGCAGTATTATAGTAGTTATATTCTTGTACATAGGGGGCAGTATTATAGTAGTTATATTCTTGTACATAGGAGCAGTATTATAGTAGTTATATTCTTGTACATAGGGACAGTATTATATTAGTTATATTCTTGCACATAGGAGCAGTATTATAGTGGTTATATTCTTGCACATAGGAGCAATATTATAGTAGCTATATTCTTGCACATAGGAGTAGTATTATAGTAGTTATATTCTTGTACATAGGGGCACTATTATAGTAGTTATATTCTTGTACATAGGGTCAGTATTATAGTAGTTATATTCTTGTACATAGAGGGCAGTATTATAGTAGTTATATTTTTGTACATAGGGGGCAGTATTATAGTAGTTATATTCTTGTACATAGGGGCAGTATTATAGTAGTTATATTCTGGTACATAGGGACAGTATTATAGTAGTTATATTCTTGCACATAGGAGCAGTATTATAGTGGTTATATTCTTGTACATAGGAGCAATATTATAGTAGTTATATTCTTGTACATAGGGGCAGTATTATAGTAGTTATATTCTTGTACATAGGAGCAGTATTATAGTAGTTATATTCTTGTACATAGGGTCAGTATTATAGTAGTTATATTCTTGTACATAGGAGCAGTATTATAGTAGTTATATTCTTGTACATAGGGGGCAGTATTATAGTAGTTATATTCTTGTACATAGGGTCAGTATTATAGTAGTTATATTCTTGTACATAGGAGTAGTATTATAGTAGTTATATTCTTGTACATAGGGGCACTATTATAGTAGTTATATTCTTGTACATAGGGTCAGTATTATAGTAGTTATATTCTTGTACATAGAGGGCAGTATTATAGTAGTTATATTTTTGTACATAGGGGGCAGTATTATAGTAGTTATATTCTTGTACATAGGGGCAGTATTATAGTAGTTATATTCTGGTACATAGGGACAGTATTATAGTAGTTATATTCTTGCACATAGGAGCAGTATTATAGTGGTTATATTCTTGTACATAGGAGCAATATTATAGTAGTTATATTCTTGTACATAGGGGGCAGTATTATAGTAGTTATATTCTTGTACATAGGAGCAGTATTATAGTAGTTATATTCTTGTACATAGGGTCAGTATTATAGTAGTTATATTCTTGTACATAGGAGCAGTATTATAGTAGTTATATTCTTGTACATAGGGGCAGTATTATAGTAGTTATATTCTTGTACATAGGAGCAGTATTATAGTAGTTATATTCTTGTACATAGGGGGCAGTATTATAGTAGTTATATTCTTGTACATAGGAGCAGTATTACAGTAGTTATATTCTTGTACATAGGGGCAGTATTATAGTAGTTATATTCTTGTACATAGAGGGCAGTATTATAGTAGTTACAGTCAGGGCCAGAAATATTTGGACAGTGACACAAGTTTTGTTATTTTAGCTGTTTACAAAAACATGTTCAGAAATACAATTATATATATAATATGGGCTGAAAGTGCACACTCCCAGCTGCAATATGAGAGTTTTCACATCCAAATCGGAGAAAGGGTTTAGGAATCATAGCTCTGTAATGCATAGCCTCCTCTTTTTCAAGGGACCAAAAATAATTGGACAAGGGACTCTAAGGGCTGCAATTAACTCTGAAGGCATCTCCCTCGTTAACCTGTAATCAATGAAGTAGTTAAAAGGTCTGGGGTTGATTACAGGTGTGTGGTTTTGCATTTGGAAGCTGTTGCTGTGACCAGACAACATGCGGTCTAAGGAACTCTCAATTGAGGTGAAGCAGAACATCCTGAGGCTGAAAAAAAAGAAAAAAAATCCATCAGAGAGATAGCAGACACGCTTGGAGTAGCAAAATCAACAGTCGGGTACATTCTGAGAAAAAAGGAATTGACTGGTGAGCTTGGGAACTCAAAAAGGCCTGGGCGTCCACGGATGACAACAGTGGTGGATGATCGCCGCATACTTTCTTTGGTGAAGAAGAACCCGTTCACAACATCAACTGAAGTCCAGAACACTCTCAGTGAAGTAGGTGTATCTGTCTCTAAGTCAACAGTAAAGAGAAGACTCCATGAAAGTAAATACAAAGGGTTCACATCTAGATGCAAACCATTCATCAATTCCAAAAATAGACAGGCCAGAGTTAAATTTGCTGAAAAACACCTCATGAAGCCAGCTCAGTTCTGGAAAAGTATTCTATGGACAGATGAGACCAAGATCAACCTGTACCAGAATGATGGACAGAAAAAAGTTTGGAGAAGAAAGGGAACGGCACATGATCCAAGGCACACCACATCCTCTGTAAAACATGGTGGAGGCAACGTGATGGCATGGGCATGCATGGCTTTCAATGGCACTGGGTCACTTGTGTTTATTGATGACATAACAGCAGACAAGAGTAGCCGGATGAATTCTGAAGTGTACCGGGATATACTTTCAGCCCAGATTCAGCCAAATGCCGCAAAGTTGATCGGACGGCACTTCATAGTACAGATGGACAATGACCCCAAGCATACAGCCAAAGCTACCCAGGAGTTCATGAGTGCAAAAAAGTGGAACATTCTGCAATGGCCAAGTCAATCACCAGATCTTAACCCAATTGAGCATGCATTTCACTTGCTCAAATCCAGACTTAAGACGGAAAGACCCACAAACAAGCAAGACCTGAAGGCTGCGGCTGTAAAGGCCTGGCAAAGCATTAAGAAGGAGGAAACCCAGCGTTTGGTGATGTCCATGGGTTCCAGACTTAAGGCAGTGATTGCCTCCAAAGGATTCGCAACAAAATATTGAAAATAAAAATATTTTGTTTGGGTTTGGTTTATTTGTCCAATTACTTTTGACCTCCTAAAATGTGGAGTGTTTGTAAAGAAATGTGACAATTCCTACAATTTCTATCAGATATTTTTGTTCAAACCTTCAAATTAAACGTTACAATCTGCACTTGAATTCTGTTGTAGAGGTTTCATTTCAAACCCAATGTGGTGGCATGCAGAGCCCAACTCGCCAAAATTGTGTCACTGTCCAAATATTTCTGGACCTAACTGTATATTCTTGTAGATAGGGGCAGTATTATAGTAGTTATATTCTTGTACATAGGGTCAGTATTATAGTAGTTATATTCTTGTACATAGGGTCAGTATTATAGTAGTTATATTCTTGTACATAGGGGCAGTATTATAGTAGTTATATTCTTGTACATAGGGTCAGTATTATAGTAGTTATATTCTTGTACATAGGGGCAGTATTATAGTAGTTATATTCTTGTACATAGGGTCAGTATTATAGTAGTTATATTCTTGTACATAGGGGCAGTATTATAGTAGTTATATTCTTGTACATAGGAGCAGTATTATAGTAGTTATATTCTTGTACATAGAGGGCAGTATTATAGTAGTTATATTCTTGTACATAGGAGCAGTATTATAGTAGTTATATTCTTGTACATAGGGGCAGTATTATAGTAGGTATATTCTTGTACATAGGGGCAGTATTATAGTAGTTATATTCTTGTACATAGGGGCAGTATTATAGTAGTTATATTCTTGTACATAGGGGCAGTATTATAGTAGTTATATTCTTGTACATAGGAGCAGTATTATAGTAGTTATAATCTTGTACATAGAGTTAGTATTATAGTAGTTATATTCTTGTATATAGGGGGCAGTATTATAGTAGTTATATTCTTGTACATAGGAGCAGTATTATAGTAGTTATATTCTTGTACATAGGGGCAGTATTATAGTAGTTATATTCTTGTACATAGGGGCAGTATTATAGTAGTTATATTCTTGTACATAGGGGCAGTATTATAGTAGTTATATTCTTGTACATAGGGGCAGTATTATTGTAGTTATATTCTTGTACATAGGGGCAGTATTATAGTAGTTATATTCTTGTACATAGGGCCAGTATTATAGTAGTTATATTCTTGTATATAGGGGGCAGTATTATAGGAGTTATATTCTTGTACATAGGGGCAGTATTATAGTAGTTATATTCTTGTACATAGGGGCAGTATTATAGTAGTTATATTCTTGTACATAGGGGCAGTATTATAGTAGTTATATTCTTGTACATAGGGCCAGTATTATAGTAGTTATATTCTTGTACATAGGGGCAGTATTATAGTAGTTTTATTGGTGTACAATATTGATTTTCAAATGAGAAACATTTTCTGAACCTTCTTCCCCATCTAGAAAAAAAAAATCATTTTAATGTTCTTTTTTAAAGTTTTGCTATTTCTGTGCTCAGCCTCCTTAAGTAGTACATCCTTCTCTATATGTGTTAAATATCTGTGACATTCGCGTCTCTGCGGGTAGCTGCGGCCCATTCCTCACTCCGCTGCATTCTGCGCTACAGTGTAACAAAATATATATTGTTCCAATTGCATTCAATGGCCGACCGCCCAATAATAATATACAGGTTGGTGGATTCTTGAGTGGAATTCATTTTCTAAAGTGCTGGAGATATATTTTAAAGTAGCTCCTTAGTAATCTGGAGCAGCTTTGAAAACCACTTCTGATTTATCAGCCTTAGAAATGAAAAGGATGTTCTTTTTAACTCCCATAAGTGTTTAGTTCTAGATGAGAAAGATGGGAAAAATGTTCCTTCTTGGATTTTTTTTTATATTTTTCTCGCATTCAACAATTTTCTGTGTGCTGGGCTTTTACGAATAGTTATCAGATGTAATTCTGTTAGAAAATAGGAAAGAGTAAAATATTGATTATGTTAAGCTTTAGATGTGTTTTTACTTACCATTCAGATTAATTTCTTAATATATCATATCAGCCGTCGTATTTCCATTTTGCTCAGCTCCAAATCCCCTCGACAGACGAAGAGCTGAATGATAAAATTCTGAGCTACCTGAAGTCACCACTAGAGGGAGCGAAGAATAATGAAACAGTCTTCAGTAAGCTCTTGAGCTCCCCCTAGTGGTGACTGCGGGTAGTGAGAATGTTAATGTTTAATTTTTATTTTTGTTTTTGCGCTTTTGTTTTTAGGTGGGGGGGTGTTTTTATAACATTGTATGGTAAAACGATTCTCCAAGCAGTACAATTATGGCAATTCTAATCTTGAATACCTTTTTTTTTATTCTTTTGATGGTTTGTTTTGCTATTTTACAAGACCCATGGCAGTTTTATTTTCCTGCGGATGTTGCTGGGTGAGGATTTGCTTTTTGCGTGACCAGCTGCTGTTTTCATCAATATCATCCTAAGGTAATCATGCTGTTTTGATCGCTTATTTTTTTTTTTAGTCAAAAACGCAAATCTTGATTTTTTTTTAGATTTTTTTTTTGTGCTGTTACCGACCGAGTTAATTAATTATTTTTAAATGTATGATAAATTGGACTTTTACCATATATGATGGTACACTACCATAATGTGGGGACAGAATGCCACAGTCCAAGTAAAGTACCGTACATTAGGGACAGCCAACTATAGTATGTCAATCTATAGTGTAAATAACTATAAAAATGAGGGCTGTCACAGGGTTAGCTCAGGACAGGAGGCAAAAATAGAGATGGTATAGGGCAAGGACTGTGGATGGGAATGCAGCATTAAAAGTCCATCATAGGATCTCCAACAAGTATTGGGGAGAAGCTATGGTGATACTATTACTGAGGTCACAAAGTAAAAGATACAAATATGATAGATTGAAAATGACCAACAGTACATAGGCACATAAGAGAATATCTTCAATTTCTTACCTAAGGTGCTAGTGCAATAACAGATTTAAAGATCACTCTGGCTCCCCACCTTGAGAAAGCTTGTACCCCGCGAAACGCGCGTCGGATGGAGATCCTGGGCGTCATCTAGGGACCACATTGCGCTATTGGACTGTGTTTGGGTCAGCAGTTCTTGGACCACTACTTTAAATCTCTTATTGCACTAGCACCTTAGGTAAGAAATTGAAGATATTCTCTTATGTGCCTATGTACTGTTGGTCATTTTCAATCTATCATATTTGTATCTTTTACTTTGTGACCTCAGTAATAGTATCACCATAGCTTCTCCCCAATACTTGTTGGAGATCCTATGATGGACTTTAATGCTGCATTCCCATCCACAGCCCTATACCATCTCTATTTTTGCCTCCTGTCCTGAGTTAATCCTGTGACAGCCCTCATCTTTACAGTTATGTACACTATAGATTGACATACTATAGTTGGCTGTCCCTAATGTACTTTACTTGGACTGTGGCATTCTGTCCCCACATTATGGTAGTGTACCATCATTTTTAAACGTTTCTGTGTTGTGTATGTCTCAATAAAGTATATGAATTTGCACTTTACTCTTGTCCACCTGTATATTACTGTTATTATGAGTAGTGCTGGCACCCTCTCTGCCCCACGTCGGCCGACCTGGTGCTCATATTAATGGCTTGCATTATGAGAATTGTATTGTTTTTACCATATATGTAGAGTTTGGGGTTTTTTTTATTATTATTATTTAAAATAAATTATTATTATTATTATTATTATTATTATTATTGGGAAGTGTTTAAAATATTTATACTTTTAAAAAAAAAAAAAATTATTATATTTTTAGTACATAAGGGAATTTGAATGTACAATTGTTCTATTATTTTTTGTTGGGCAACATCTGCAAGGAGTTTGTATGTTCTCCCTATGTTTGTGTGGGTTTCCTCCGGGTACGCCGGTTTTCTCCCACACTCCAAAGACATACAGATAGGGAATTTAGATTGTGAGCCCCAATGGGGACAGTGTTGCCAAGGTATGTAAAGCGCTGTGGAATTAATAGCGCTATATAAATATTATTATTATTTATTTATTTATATACTGCAGTACTAAAGTAGTGCAATATGAAATGAAATTACTATCTCCTATGAAGCTCAGCACAAGGCTGACCTTCAGAGGAGTACCAAGATGGCAGTTATGGGGAGGTCTTTATTAGGCCCCTGGCTGCTAGGGTGATCCAGTCTCTTGTCAGGCAGTCAATGGGAGCCAGTGCTTACTGGCTGTGGTGTAATTTAAATTCCAGTGTTAAAGATTGACAGCAGCATCTAAATGGTTGACAGCAGGAATCAGAGTTCAGCTACGGCCGCGCCTGTAAGATAAAGATGCCAGTAATGTAATATAGGTGGTATCTGCTACAGTTGGATGGAGCTCAGCTTAGCCCCCTCCATATTTACGGACCCCAGCACAGATATACATCTATTTGGCTTCTGATTTGATACTACAGTTATCAACACAAAACAGAGGAGGTATTTTTTACCCTTTAAAGTGATCCCATCTCAAACATTTATGGCTTGTTTACAGGACTTGCTTCCACATGCCTGATTCATGCAGGTCCCATTGCAGAGTCCTTCATTTATCTTTAGATCTCCCATAGAAACATATGGAAAACATGCACAACCGTCATGCGTCTCAGTTTGAACCCTTGAGTGTGTGCATTGTGATTGGCTTCGCTGTCCACCGGACCATAGCAGATACAATTTTTCTTTGGGTATTTAGTTTCCATTATCCTTGCTTTAGTTCTATTCGGGTAACAAGTGTATTCATTTACTCATTTGTCTGCCCAATCACCTTTTAGGTGCGGCTTTAAATTAGTTCCTCTTGCTGGTGATATTCTCATTTTGATGTCCAGCCATATTGCTGTTAGTTTTTGCCAGTCGGTGGAAGACCCGCTAGGACACCCCTCTCTGCTGTTCATGTTTTTTACTATACACCTATACACAGTTTGTTGTTAGTAATTTGGCGGCACATTCTTTAGCAATATTCACCTTTTCTTGTATTTTGTTGTTTGTCTTGCTCACTCTGGGATCACTTGCTACTTCATCACTTCTTCTCTTCTGTAGGTAATCTGCACTCTGTTCTGTCGTCCGTTTCTTTACGAGGAACGTGAAGCGCTTGACAGCCGATCAGGCATAATAGGTCCATGTTGCTTTTAGCGAAATCCACTCCTTCTATGCTATTGGAAGTCCAAATTAATATGATTTGTTTTACAAGCGCTTGGGAAATCAATGCAGCACACACCCTAATATGGTGTACTGAACATTTCTGCTTTATTACATCATGTGACCAATTTATATAGTACCTCAAACAAAGAAATAACTCCACAGAACTTTGCACCAATAAAAGCTGCAGGGGTGTGTATAGAAATGGGAAACTTCCTTGCCCATCAGTGTTAGCTGAGCCCCATGGCATCATTCAGTTTAAAGACAAGATGTTTTCTATAAGAACACAATGGCTTGTGTTCTCTCATATTGACATTGTTTAGTCTGTGGTCAGGACTATTCCAACTCACACAGGAGCCATTAGGGGACTGCAGGGTTGGGATCTCCAAGTCTGTACTTGAACCTACAGGGTAATTTGCCATTTTTAGTGTATTACCTATAACCGTTGTGAGTTGTAACACGATCATATCAACAACCAACTCACTATCCATGGCCGCTCAAGATGAGGTTCTGTTTTTAAGATAGATACATGTCCAACATTTGTTAGACGTTATAGCATATTTTGAGGATCTGCACTAAATGTATGAGATGGGACTTAAAGAGGACCTCTCACCAAGTTAAAGGTAGCCATTTTTTTTATTTTGTTTTATTCCCACTGCTTCCCTGAATATTCCATTTTTTTTCAGATATAAATGCCTTTTTATTTAGCAGCTGGATCCTCGGGGGCGTGTCTTTCAGTCCTGCATAATTACCCTGTAAACCACGCCCCCTTGTAAAGGCCATATAAATTCTTTCAGTATTTTTACTTCAGATCAAAATGACTTTCCCACACACTAAAAATGCACCCAAACTATGTATAATTTACACTGCTTTTCTGGCCATAGATGGCAGTAAAATAAAATGCATAAAAAGCTGCATGTGAACATACCCTTTTTAGTCTTGTCCTTCACTAATCAATCCCTTCCCCTAATTCCACCAATCAATACCTTAGTCCTAATTCATCAAAATCTGGTGTAAAAACACTTTGAAAAGTTGCAAAACATTTTGTGAAAGGTTGTGCAAAAAATGTGTGACTTTTGGCGTTTTCATACTTTTATTTTTTATGTGGTAAAAAGCAATTAAAAATCTACTGGTGAGTGCCGGATCTGTTCTAGGACAATTATACTGGTATCGGTGTATTTGAAGGAGGTGGAAAAATATAAATTTTCCAGCTGTAAAGGGGTTAATTGGAAAATATTAAATGCATATATATATATATATATATATATATATATATATATATATATATATATATATATATATATATATATACACACACAATAAATATACTATATGTATATATTATTATTATTATTAATTATATATATTATCAATTAATTATATATATATATATATATATATATATATATTTTAAACATGTATTTTCCAGCTGTAAAGGGGTTAATTATAAAATATTAATAATATAATATATTAATAATATTATATATATACACTGTATATACTATATATACACATATATGTAGATATAGATAGATATACTGTATATACTGTATATGTGTATACATATACAGTATATACAGTGTATATATTGATATATATATATATAATATTATTAATATATTATATTATTAATATTTTATAATTAACCCCTTTACAGCTGGAAAATACATGTTTAAAATATATATATATATATATATATATATATATATATATTTTAAACATGTATTTTCCAGCTGTAAAGGGGTTAATTATAAAATATTAATAATATAATATATTAATAATATTATATATATATATATATATATATATCAATATATACACTGTATATACTGTATATGTATACACATATATAAATATATATATATATATATATACAGTATATACAGTATATCTATCTATATCTACATATATGTGTATATATAGTATATACAGTGTATATATAAATATATATAATATTATTAATATATTATATTATTAATATTTTATAATTAACCCCTTTACAGCTGGAAAATATATTTTAATATATATATATATATATATATATATATATATATATATAAAATAATATCATAGTAATTAATAATAATAAAATTGAGGATATAATTATTATTAATAATAATAAAAATCATAATAATAATAATAGTGAATTGTATAAAAAGAAAAAATGCAAAGAATGCAAAGATCTCCATAGCTACATGGGGCCAGACCCTAATAATTCAGAATCCCGCATTGGCTCCGTAGCAAGTTTTCCCATTTGCTCTGCTTTCTCGGTGCCTCGTGCCTCAAGCCTAAACACAATCATCTTGAAACTGGCGGCTAAAAATTACAACTTTGTAATTATAAAACCTGCCAAAGCGAAACGGACATAAAAAGAAAAAAAGAAAAAAAAACGGGGAGGGGGGAAATAAAGAAAAAACCCCAGAGCCGCACAGATTCCTGACTGTGTACCTCCATTAATGTGATCAGAATTAAACTGCGGGATAATGTGGAGGAGATCTCATTAAGATAATGAAATGAAGATTATGAAAGTTGTAACTCAGTGTCTATAGAATTTTAATATACGGAATTAATAAAATGGTCGGTATTAATAAAAGAAAAAAAAAGTCCACAGAAAGAAATCCTTTTTTAATTACTCGCATTGTGTGCAATAGTCCATCCAGTCCCGCTGAGCGGCCGCCGAAAACACCGCTGATGGCCTCCTAGAGTAATGAGATAAACTGCATGTGTGACAGCGGACATGGCGGCAACTCCGAGATGAGCCGAGCGACATATCACCGTGTGTCCACCGGCAGATATGTGACAACCTCAGCTCTGCTGCATCTGACAACCTCAGCTCTGCTGCATCTGACAACCTCAGCTCTACTGCCTCTGACAACCTCAGCTCTGCTGCATCTGACAACCTCAGCTCTACTGCCTCTGACAACCTCAGCTTTGCTGCGTCTGACAACCTCAGCTCTACTGTATCTGACAACCTTAGCTCTCTGCGTCTGACAACCTCAGCTCTGCTGCGCCTGAAAACCTCAGCTCTGCTGCATCTGACAACCTCAGCCCTACAGCGTCTGACAACCTCAGCTCTACAGTGTCTGACAACCTCAGCTTTGCTGCGTCTGACAACCTCAGCTCTACTGTATCTGACAACCTTAGCTCTCTGCGTCTGACAACCTCAGCTCTGCTGCGCCTGAAAACCTCAGCTCTGCTGCATCTGACAACCTCAGCCCTACAGCGTCTGACAACCTCAGCTCTACTGCGTCTGACAACCTCAGCTCTACTGCATCTGACAACCTCAGCTCTGCTGCATCTGACAACCTCAGCTCTACTGCCTCTGACAACCTCAGCTCTGCTGCGTCTGACAACCTCAGCTCTACAGTGTCTGAGAACCTCAGCTTTGCTGCGTCTGACAACCTCAGCTCTACAGCGTCTGACAACCTCAGCTCTACTGCGTCTGACAACCTCAGCTCTACTGCGTCTGACAACCTCAGCTCTGCTGCATCTGACAACCTCAGCTCTACTGCGTCTGACAACCTCAGCTCTACTGCGTCTGACAACCTCAGCTCTACTGCGTCTGACAACCTCAGCTCTACTGCGTCTGACAACCTCAGCTCTACTGCGTCTGACAACCTCAGCTCTACTGCGTCTGACAACCTCAGCTCTACTGCGTCTGGCAACCTCAGCTCTGCTGCATCTGAAAACCTCAGCTCCGCTGCGTCTGACAACCTCAGCTCTACTGCGTCTTGCAACCTCAGCTCTGCTGCATCTGACAACCTCAGCTCTGCTGCATCTGAAAACCTCAGCTCTGCTGCATCTGACAACCTCAGCTCTGCTGCATCTGACACACTCAGCCCTGCTACAATTATCTGTGTAATTATGGATTACGGGGAAACTGAAGGTAGATAGATAGATAGAGGGATAGATAGATAGATAGATAGATGGATGGATGGATGGATGGATGGATGGATGGATGGATGGATGGATGGATGGATGGATGGATGGATGGATGGATGGATGGATGGATGGATGGATAGATAGATAGATAGATAGATAGATAGAGGGATAGATACAGTGGGTATGGAAAGTATTCAGACCCCTTTACATTTTTCACTCTTTGTTACATTGCAGCCATTTGGTAAATTCAAAAACGTTCATTTTTTTCTCATTAATGTGCACTCTGCTCCATCCCCCGTCTTGACAGAAAAACCCCCAGAAATTTAGAAAGTTTTGCAAATTGATTAAACAAAAAAAATTGAAATCTCACATGGTCCTAAGTATTCAGCCCCTTTGCTCAGTAGTGAGTATTTGCACCCTCCCTTTTGAGCTAGTACAGCCATGAGTCTTCTTGGGATCCCGGATTTGGGGATCCTCGGCCATTCTTCCTTGCAGATCCTCTCCAGTTCCGTCAGGTTGGATGGTGAACGTTGGTGGACGCCATTTTCAGGTCTCTCCAGAGATGCTCAATTGGGTTTAGGTCAGGACTCTGGCTGGGCCGGTCAGGAATGGTCACAGAGTTGTTCTGAAGCCACTCCTTTGTTATTTTAGCTGTGTGCTTAGGGTCATTGTCTTGTTGGAAGGTGAACCTTCGCCAAGTCAGAGGTCCAGAGCACTCTGGAAGAGGTTTTCTTCCAGGATATCTCTGTACTTGGCCGCATTCATCTTTACTTCAATTGTAACCAGTCGTTCTGTCCCTGCTCCATAGCATGATCCTGCCTCCACCATGTTTCACTGTTGGGATTGTATTAGGCAGGTGATGAGCAATGCCTGGTTTTCTCCACACGTACCGCATAGAATTGTCACCAACAAGTTCTATCTTCATCTCATCAGAGCAGAGAATCTTATTTCTCATAGTCTGAGAGTCCTTCATGTGTTTTTTTGCAAACTCTATGCGGCTTTCATATGTCTTGCACTGAGGAGAGGCTTCTATCGGCCACTCTGCCATAAAGGCCCGACTGGTGGAGGCTGCAGTGATAGGTGACTTTGTGGAACTTTCTCCCATCTCCCTACTGCATCTCTGGAGCTCAGCCGCAGTGATCGTGGGGTTCTTCTTTACTGCTCTCACCAAGTCTCTTCTCCCACGATTGCTCAGTGTGGCTGGACGGCCAGGTCTAGGAAGAGTTCTGGTTAGTGTTGAGCGAGCATGCTTGTCACTACTCGGTACTCGCACGAGTATCACTGTACTCGGGCTACTCGGTGGGGACCGAGTAATCTCGCAATACTCGTGCTGTACTCGTGGTCTTCATGTTGGCGCTCTTTTTAGAGCCAGCCCTTATGCAGGGATTGGCTGGCAGACCACTGCAATGCCACAGCCCTGTTGTGGCATTGCAGTGATTGGCCGGCCCTCACAGCATGACCGTGCCTTTAGCCCGACACTTCCCCGCTCGGCTACGGCCCCTCCCGCACTCCACTCCGCGTGTATATATATATGCACGCTTACACACACACGCACGTTTTTTTTTTTAATTTACAGTTTTATGGTTTCTACATGCTGCCGGTGGTCATTTCAGAATAATACTCGGGTCCCCCATAGGATAACATTGGGCTCGGTGCTCGGGCCGAGTACACGAGTATCTTGGGATGCTCGGCCCGAGCCTCGAGCACCCGAGCTTTTTAGTACTCGCTCATCACTAGTTCTGGTGGTCCCAAACTTCTTCCATTTAAGGATTATGGAGGTGACTGTGCTCTTAGGAACCTTGAGTACTGTAGAATTTTTTTTGTAACCTTGGCCAGATCTGTGCCTTGCCACAATTCTGTCTCTGAGCTCATTGGGCAGTTCCTTTGACCTCATGATCCTCATTTGGTGTGACATGCAGTGTGAGCTGTGAGGTCTTATATAGACAGGTGTGCGCCTTTCCAAATCAAGTCCTATCAGTTTAATTACACACAGCTGGACTCCAATGAAGGAGCAGAACCATCTCAAGGAGCATCACAAGGAAATGGACAGCATGGGACTTATATATGAGTGTCTGAGCAAAGGGGCTGAATACTTAAGAGAGGCTGAAATTCTCGCCCATTCTTCCTTTGTAAACAGCTGGAGCTGAGTGAGGTTGGATGGAGGCGTTTGTGAACAGCAGTTTTCGGCTCTTTCCACAGATTCTCGATTGGGTTCAGGTCTGGATTGTGACTTGGCCATTCTAACACCTGGATATGTTTATTTGTGAACCATTCCATTGTAGATTTTGCTTTATGTTTGGGATCATTGTCTTGTTGGAAGACAAATCTCCGTCCCAGTCTCAGGTCTTTCGCAGACTCCAACAGGTTTTCTTCAAGAATGGTCCTGTATTTGGCTCCATCCATCTTCCCATCAATTTTAACCATCTTCCCTGTCCCTGCTGAAGAAAAGCAGGCCCAAACCATGATGCTGCCACCACCATGTCTGACAGTGGGGATGGTGTGTTCAGGGTGATGAGCTGTATTGCTTTTACGTCAAACATATCGTTTGGCATTGTGCCCAAATAGTTTGATTTTGGTTTCATCTGAGCAGAGCACCTTCTTCCACATGTTTGGTGTCTCCAGGTGGCTTGTGGGAAACTTTAAACAACACTTTTTATGGATGTCTTTGAGAAATGGCTTTCTTCTTGCCACGATAAAGGCCAGATTAGTGCAGTGTATGACTGATTGTTGTGCTATGGACAGACTCTCCCACCTCAGCTGTAGATCTCTGCAGTTCATCCAGAGGGATCATGGGCCTCTTGGCTGCATCTCTGATCAGTCTTCTCCTTGTGTGAGATGGAAGTTTGGATGGACGGCCGGGTCTTGGTAGATTTGCAGTGGTATGATACTCCTTCCATTTCAATATGATCGCTTGCACAGTGCTTCTCGGGATGTTTAAAGTTGTGGAAATCTTTTTGTAACTAAATCCGGCTTTAAACTTCTCCACAACAGTATCATGGACCTGCCTGTTGTGTTCCTTGGTCTTCATGATGCTCTCTGCGCTTTACACAGAACACTGAGGCTATCACAGAGCAGGTGCATTTATACGGAGACTTGATTACACACAGGGGCTTATATTTATCATCATCAGTCATTTAGGACAACATTGGATCATTCAGAGATCCTCAATGAACCTCTGGAGTGAGTTTGCTGCACTGAAAGTAAAGGGGATGAATAATATTGCACGCCCCAATTTTCAGTTATTTATTTTTTTAAAAAAGTGTAAAATAAGCAATAAATGTCCTTCATCTTCACAATTGTGTCCACTTGTTGTAGATTCTTCACCAGAACATTAACATTTTTATCTTTATGTTTGAAGCCTGAAATGTGGGAAAAGGTTGAAAAATTCAAAGGGGGCGAATACTTTCGCAAGGCACTGTAGATGGAGAGAGGGAAAGATAGATAATAAATAGTGTAGATTGTGGTTACTGTCCATCTCTCCATACACCTCTGACCTCATCACCAGGTCCTTTATATTAGTACACCCCATTTGCATATTGCTGGGATGTTGGGTGAGTGCCATATATATTCCGGCACGGGGCTCGGAGGACTCTGATCACCGCTCCATTAGTCGCCTTTCTTCTCCTTGTCTTGTACAGATTCTTCATACCATACAACATATGTCGGTGGAAGGATTGTTTCTCGATTTTCGGCGGCTCTTCCGTCCCATGTGCATGATGTGGCCTGGATGAGAAGTGCGCCATATGCAGACGCGGGCAGCCATATGGCCGTACAGTGAGGCGCGGCGTCTGGGCGCCTCTTTTCTCCACGTATCTGGATTTATCAGGGGTTTGTTCTCGGTTCTTCTATCAACTTAATACAAAGTAACATTTCTTACAATGTTAATTACTAAATAAGAGGCTCTTAGCTGCTGCCAGGCCGAGCGTTACAAGGAAACCTGTCATATTTGGATGTAATTAGCTAATTACTCACTGCTCGGTGTAAATGAAGATTTACGCCAGGGTTGTTTGGTTTTTCTTAAAAGAAAAGAACTGTAAATAAAACTCCATGACCTGCAGTCTGAACCAGCCATTGTACAGGAGGGGGAGGAGGTGAGCTGTGACATCACCTATTGGGAATGGTCGATCCTGTGTTATATACTATATATAGAGGTGTTATCATTCATTGTACAGGAGGAGAGGAGGTGAGCTGTGACATTACCTATTGTGAATGATGGATCCTGTGTTATCTACTGTATATAAAGGTGTTATCAGTCATTGTACAGGAGGGGGAGGTGGTGAGCTGTGACATCACCTATTGGGAATTATGGATCCTGTTTTATCTACTGTATATAAAGGTGTTATCATTCATTGTACAGGAGGGGAGGGAAGCTGTGATATCACCTATTGGGAATGATGGATCCTGTGTTATATACTATATATAGAGGTGTTATCAGTCATTGTACAGGAGGGGGAGGTGGTGAGCTGTGATATTTCCTATTGAAAATGGTGGATCCTGTGTTATCTACTGTATATAGAGGATTTATCAGTGGCTGTACAGGAGGGGGAGAAGGTGAGCTGTGATAGCACCTATTTGGAATGGTGGATCTTTTGTTATATACTGTATATAGAGGCGTTATCAGTCATTGTACAGAAGGAGGAGGAGGTGAACTGTGACATCCCCTACTGTGAATGTTAGATACTGTGTTTTCTGCTGTATATAAAGGTGTTATCATTCATTGTACAGGAGGGGGAGGTGGTGAGCTGTGACATTACCTATTGAAAATGGTGGATCCTGTGTTATCTACTGTATATAGAGGATTTATCAGTGGCTGTACAGAAGGGGGAGGAGGTGAGCTGTGATAGCACCTATTGGGAATGGTGGATCTTGTGTTATATACTGTATATAAAGGTGTTATCCGTCATTGTACAAGAGGAGGAGGTGAGATGTGACATCACCTATTATGAATAATGGATCTTGTCTTATCTACTATATATAGAGGTGATATCAGTCATTGTACAAGAAGAAGAGGAGGTAAGTTGTGAACACCATGTATTGTGAATGGTGGATCCTGTGTTATCTACTGTATATAGAGGTGTTATCAGTTATTGTACAGGAGGAGAAGGTGAGCTGTGACATCACCTATTGTGAATAATGGATCTTGTCTTATCTACTGTATATAGAGTTGATATCAGTCATTATACAGGAAGAAGAGGAGGTGAGCTGTGCATCTATTGTGAATGGTGGATCCTCTGTTATCTACTGTATATAGAGGCGTTATCAGTTCTCGTACAGGAGGAGGAGGAGGTGAGCTGTGATATCACCTATTGTGAATGGTGGATTATGTGTTATCTACTATATAGAGAGATGTTATCAGTTCCTGTCTGTGATGATAATGAGAAGACTGCTTAAAAATGACCTCTACATAACATCATCTTATTATAAAGCGCAATGACAGGAATGAAAATGACAAGATTTCTGGAATTACTTTTAAATTGGATAATAAGTAAAATCACCAACAATTCTAAAAAATATGTATATTTTAAACTTGATTAAATTAGTAAGTCATTTCCTCATGACATTTTGCCTTTAATATGATAAATTCTAACTTTTTGTAGCCGCCACTAGGGGGAGCTCACTGCATACATACTTATTATTGAGTTTAATCTGTGAATGTAGAGCTCACGTCTTTAAAGTTGGATAATAACAAAAATGACCAACAATTCTAAACAATATATAGTATATCACAATAAAAAAGAAAGCCACGGCACTCACAGTAAAAATCCAAATCCGTTTCATAAAGCAGGGTAAAAACGTGTTAAGAGGGCCGGGTGCAGGCTCCCTGTGGACGACAGACGTTTTGCACTTCCTAGTAGAAGTACCAGGAGGTACGAAACGGCCGTCGTCCACAGGGAGCCTGCACCCGGCCCTCTTACAGTTTTTTTTACCCTGCTTTATTGAACGAATAAAGAACGGATTTGTATTTTGGACCCGTAGAAGTACCAGGAGGTACGAAACGGCCGTCGTCCCTAGGGAACCTGGACCCTGCCCTGTTACCGCTTTTTTACCCTGCTTTATGGAACGAATAAAGAACGGATTTGGATTATGGACCCATAGAAGTACCAGGAGGTACGAAACGGCCGTCGTCCCAAGGGAGCCTGCACTCGGCCCTCTTACCGCTTTTTTACCCTGCTTTATGGAATGAATAAAGAACAGATTTGGACTTTTACTGTGAGTGCTGTGGCTTTGTTTCTTATTGTCGACTACCTGGATCTCCTTCCTGCTTCCACGAGCACCCAGGACCAGCGCAGTGGTCTGTTGACCGGATCGGACTCACTCCTCCCTGGCACAAGCATATGGCACAAGGTGGTGGTGCACACCCACTTCTATTTCAATATACAGTATATGTTTAAAACTTGATTAAATTAGTAATTTCCTGATTACATTTTGTCATTGATATGATAAATTCCTCCTTTTTGTAGCTACCACTAGGGGGAGCTCACTGCATAGGTATTTATTATTGAGTTTAATCTGTGAATGTAGAGGTCCCGTCTTTTACGTTGGATAATAATAAAAATCACCAGCAATTCTAAAAAACAATATATGATTAAAACTTGATTAAATTAGTAAGTAATTTCCTGATTACATTTTGTCATTGATATGATAAATTCCTCCTTTTTGTAGCTACCACTAGGGGGCGCTCACTGCATAGATATTTATTATTGAGTTTAATCTGTGAATCTCCCATCTTTTAAGTTAGACAATAATAAAAACAACAAACAATTCTAAACAATATACAGTATATGTTTAAAACTTGATTAAGTTACGGTAGTAATTTTCCTGATGACATTTTGCCATTGATATGATAAATTCCTCCTTTTTGTAGCTACCACTAGGGGGAGCTCACTGCATAGGTATTTATTATTGAGTTTAATCTGTGAATGTAGAGGTCCCGTCTTTTACGTTGGATAATAACAAAAATCACCAACAATTCTAAAAAAAATATATGTTTAAAACGTGATTAAATTAGTAAGTCATTTCCTGATGACATTTTGCCATTGATATAATAAATTCCTCCTTTTTGTAGCCGCCACTAGGGGGAGCTCACTTCACACATATTTATCTGTGAATGTAGAGCTCCCCCCAGTGGCAAAAATAAAATCATTAGAATGTGATGTGGGAGTATTTGGATGTTTGGGGGGTCTATATAGCAGGAGTTGTCACTGTAACTGGATAGAGATGTAAGCACAGCATATTGTACCTGCTCGCTGTATGATACTGTATAATGGTGGGATGAGGTTGGCCCCTTTCCTTCAGAAAACGTTTGTTTATCCTAACACCTTCATTGGACTTGTCCTTTAAGCCTCTCTCGGAGCGCACACGTTCCCTCTATTGCTTCTCCCGGGAAGAATTGGATTGCTCTTATCAGGCTTCGCCCCTGCTCGCAGATAACAGCCTCTCCATTCTATAAATATCTTCACTCCTTCCCAACAAAAGCCGTCGTGGCTCTCGCCAATTGCGCATAAAGCGGTCATTGACAATCAGGTCCGGCATTCATCTTGTAAGATAAAAGTCTCATTGTGCCGAGCCTCTGTTTGGCCGTATCTCATCTGCAACAGGCGTTATTTAGATAAGCTCATTTATGGGGAGTCACAATAAACATGAAAAATATGAAATATGAGCCGAGAGCACAGTATCAGGAGGGAACACAAAAGCCTTCGCGAAAACGCACTTCATGAAAACACAAGCACCGAGCTTCCGATAGACTGCCATATGCCACGGGGCCGAATCATTGACTGGAGACGGGAATTGTACAAGTTACTGGAAGATTATTAGAGGCCTAATAGTGCCTGTGTGTCGCCCCCGCGTCAGCAGCCTGCCGCCTCTGCTCGGATCCGGAGCCGCAGTGGCTCGAGGGGTCTCAGGACCTGGGGGTCGGGGTCGTGCGGCCACCCGGAATAAAGGGGGTATTTACAGGCGATGGTGTGGAAAGTTTGTGACTCCACCCGTGGTGCGTGGTAAGGTGTAGTACCACCGCTGCGATTGGGAGTACCCGGTGGCGATGGTGTGGGCAGCTAGGTGTTTAACCTCTCCACGGGTAGGGGGAATGCCCCGGGACTCGGTGACGAAGTCGGGGAGGTGTCGTTGGGACGGTAAGGGTCACTTGTGTACTCAGTCCAATAACGCTGACACCGACAACTGTAATAAACCAAAGTTCTTAGTACCGCTGCAGCAGGGAGGGAGCACGCCTGGATCACGTGCCCATTTGTGTTGCTTGTTAGCCTGTGGCCTTTTCCGTGGCACCTTCCTTCTAATTGGTCCCTTTAGCATAGAACTAATCGGGTCCCACTCACCAGTATGGCTATCTGGGTGAGCTTGCTCTCAGGGTTCACGCTTGGGATTTTCTGGACTATGTAATGGGAAAGTCCTATCCCACTCGTTGCGCTAGTACCCCGATTTTGGAGCGGGTGGAGAATGGATCTTGAAGGCTCCATCCTCGTCGGGTAAATTACCAGGACGCCTGAAGCTACTTCCTGGCCTTGGGTCCACGTACCCCGTCGTGCCCTGGCCCCTGCCCGGTGATGGCACAAGGCCGCCGGCTGTCCTCCTCGACAGTTCGTGCCCCTTGTCACGATCCCCTGCAACCGGGGTCCAGCTCCTACCAGGCCCAGACCAACGTCTGCCACCTTGTAGTTACAAGGAGCCTAGCTCCTGACCTCTCCTCTTGAGAGTTACCACTCAACTGACTGTCTCCTGACACTCCTGACCTCCCCTTAACCAACCCCCCAAATGGCCAACCCTATTCCCTTCAGACTGTCCACTGGTGTGTCTGGTGGGTGTGGTGCAGAGTGTTCCTAGGATTTTGATTAGCTTGTTCTTAGCAACACCAAAGGTCAGGGACCCGTAACTAAAGGCCCCGTCACACTAAGCAACATCGCTAGCAACATCGCTGCTAACGAACAACTTTTGTGACGTTGCTAGCGATGTTGCTTAGTGTGACATCCAGCAACAACCCGGCCCCCGCTGTGAGGTCGTTGGTTGTTGCTGAATGTCCTGGGCCATTTTTTAGTTGTTGCTGTCCCGCTGTGAAGCACAGATCGCTGTGTGTGACAGCGAGACAGCAATAACTAAATGTGCAGGCAGCAGGAGCCGGCTTCTGCGGAGGCTGGTAACCACAGTAAACATCGGGTAACCAAGAAGCCCTGTCCTTGGTTACCCGATATTTACCTTTGTTACCAGCCTCCGCCGCTCTCACTGTCAGTGCCGGCTCCTGCTCTGTGCACATGTAGCTGCAGCACACATCGGGTAATTAACCCGATGTGTGCTGTAACTAAGAGAGCAGGGAGCCAGTGCTAAGCGGTGTGCGCGGCTCCCTGCTCTGTGCACATGTAGCTGCAGCACACATCGGGTAATTAACCCGATGTGTGCTGTAACTGACTCGCCCACCCCAGGGCTATGGGACACCCGGTGCCGGGCCGGACTAGTCCGGTGGTAGTCAGTGGTGGCTGGGCCCGGCTCCGTGGCCCTGGTGGGTGTCAGTTGAATATGTGGCGGATGACTTTAAGTTTGTATTCGTGACGCCACCTGTGGTCTGCGGCTATTAAGCCGCCGCTGCTGTGTGAGGCCACCGGGATGATGTTATAGCAGCAATGGTGGTACTGCTCCCCACAGGTGGAGCAATGCCCGGGGCACAGTTGGTGCTTGTGGAAGTCTATGGTGCTGTGTGACTAACACGGTGCAGGGCCGACAAGCAATGAAAGAAACAGGCACAAACAGTAGTCTCTTTACCTTCTCCTCTTTTACTCGGCAGAAACTTAGTCCAGGGAGACCGTCACAGATGGTAAAGATGATCCGGCCGGCCTGGAAGTGCCTGGGGTGATCTTTGGCCAGTTGAGTATGAGGCCTACTCCTTAATCTTTCTCTGCTGTTTTAGGACACTGCACTTTAGGTTTGCAATTGCCCTCTTGCTGCTGGGACTTGTTGTTCGTCCCCTTTTCTGTGTGGTAGACTGCGCAGGCCCTCTCTGGTGCTTCTCTGCTGGAGCCCACACCAGGCCCTTGGGATGCAGCTGTACCTTCAGATTGCTTCTGGGACAGGGGGCTTGCAGCTCTCCTGCCCTCCGGATTCAGCTACCAGGGATGGATTTTATGCCCTGGCAACTACAGACTCCGATGTCCGAGTCTCTGCTGTGCCTCTCTGCTCCCCTTGCTTCACTGGGCCAAGCTATCCAAGCTCTAGGCCCCAGTTTCACAAGGCAGCACTACCCTGCGTCTGCACTCTTTCACTCCTGTGTCCAGACTAAACACTACTTCCTCCCTTCAGCCAGACTTAAGGAATCCTCCCTGAAGTTCCAGGTTCAGAGCTCCCTCTGCTGGCCGGAGGGTGAATTGTGTTGAGTGTTAACTTACTGGCCAATAGATCTCCCAATTACCTCCAGGCTCAGCATTAACCCTTTGGGAGGGCAATGCTGTTGTGGCGACCAGGTCCTGGGGCGCCACACTCCCCCTTAGTTAAATTCAGTACTCCCGGACTGTAGAAACAAACATGACATGTTAGAACATTTCATCCCATTATGGGAGGCGCAAATACTTTAACGTTACAAACTTAAACATTACTATAAGAGTCCAGTGTGGCTCCCTGCCGGGTGTCCATTACACTGCTCCATGGGGGACCCGCCGCGATCAAACCCCCAACGTAGGCTCTGGGCGTGCGTCAGAGCATTGATGACCCCACTCTATGCACGCCGGACGGGTTTTTCTTCAGGGGTGTCGACCACACTGGTGCTAACTATGAACAATTTAGGTGTTGGCCACCCATAGTCCAGTGGCCCAATTGTCCATTTTCGCAATCAAAGAAAAGAAAAACATTTTGTACACAACCTTACAGACATTTTGCATAACTATGTACATTCTAATAAATACTCCTTCTTTTTCCCTTATACAGTTGACTCTCTATACCTTGGAGGGGGTGGTCCCCGAGTGCTGCGCTGGGACCTACGTAGCTCTGGTGTTTGCCCCTGACTACGTGGTGCGTCTTCTATCTCAGCACTACAGGTGGGCCTAACCCCAATAGGTAAGCGTGATGGTTGCCTTTGTGGTCTAAGAGTCGCCAAGGGTATGACAGGTTCACCACTGACAGGGGGTTGATCCTCCTGTTCCACTGCTGGCGTGTCATCTCGTGCTGGCGCGGACGGTTCTTTAGGTGGATCCGGAACCTTTTCTGTTTCTGGCTCGACCAACTGCGGAAACGTCAAAACTGGTACCACTATAGCATTGTTTATTCGGGTCCAAGTTTTGGGGAACTTTCCAAGGATGGTTTGAATCATCTCCCCTTCTTTCTCTTGACTTTGGGGACTTCCTTGTACTCCTTCCATTTCTCTTTGGATTCTGCACCGTTCAGGGCACGCTTTCAGGCGGTCTCGGGAAATTGCTTGATAGGTCTTGCCTTCATCCTTGCTTATGAGGCATACCTTACTATTGTCAAAGTTGGAGGGGATAATGGTGTAGGGCTCGTTTTCCCACTGATCATCCAATTTATGCGTCCTCCGCTTCTTCTTGAGGACTTGTTCTCCAGGTGCTAAGGGAGTTGCTGGGGCTGTTTGATTGTAATGCTGCTCTTGTCTCGTTCTTGCTTGAGACAGGCTCCTCTCTACGCACTCCTGGACCTTACGGTACCGCTGCTGCCGTTCTGTATCCCAATCCTCTATTTCTTGAACCGCCTCAGGCGACACAGTCCCCATCTCAAAGTCTACAGGCAACTTGCCAGGTCTGGCTCGCATCAGGTAAGCGGGGCTGCAGTTGGTCGAATTCACTGGGATATGGTTGTACAGGTCTACCAGATCTGGCAACTTTTCTGGCCATTGGTTCCTTTCCTCCAGCGGTAGGGTCTTCAGCATATCAATAACCACATGGTTCATTTTCTCGCACAGTCCATTGGTTTGGGGGTGGTACGGTGTGGTTCGGATTTTCTTACAGCCGTACATGTTACAGAACTCTTGGAACACTTCGGCCTCGAATGCAGGACCTTGATCAGTCAGTACCCTTTCCGGATAGCCGTGAGGTCGACAAAAGGATGCCTGGAACGCTCTAGCTGCTGTCCTGGCTGTCTGGTCCTTCACAGGCACTACTACCAGGAAACGAGAGTAATGGTCCACAATGGTGAGGGCGTACACATAGCCTGACCGGCTTGGTGTTAGCTTCACGTGGTCTAGGGCCACCAACTCCAGGGGCTGCTTCGTGACAATTGGCTGTAGGGGAGACCTTTGGCTGGCATCATCCTTCCGCCTCAGGTTACATGGGCCACAGTCTCGGCACCACTTCTCGATCATCTTTCTCATGTGCACCCAATAGAACCGATCACGGAGTAGGGCCTCCAACTTCTTCCACCCGAAGTGTCCTGCGTTATCATGATACGCTGCTAGGACCATTGGAGCATCCCTCTGCGGAACCACTATCTGCCAGACAAGTTCATTTGTTCGCCAGTTGACATATCTCTTGCAGAGCTTGCCTTGGTAGGTGAACAGTCGTCCCCTCTCCTTCCACAGCTGCTGGGCTTCCTCTGGAGCGTCTGGGCCAAGATGGGTCTCAGCTTGCGCTAGCTTCTCTTTGACCAATCGCACGGCCAGGTCACCATTCTGTGTTTCTTCCCAATTATGGTGGAGTAATGGGTTGACCGAGACCTCGTGCTGGCTTGAGCGCTTCACTCCCACAGCATGCTCACACTGGGAAACACCTTGGTGATGGAAAGCCGGTAACTCTATCTCTTCGAGTTCATCCAGGTCTTCTCCAGACTCGGGTAAGTGAGGCATTCTGGACAGCGCATCAGCATTGTTATTCTTCTTGCCAGCCCGATACTTGATGGTAAAGTCAAAGTTAGACAGCCGGGCCATCCATCGCTGTTCCATCGCACCTAACTTGGCTGTTGCCAAGTGTGTCAACGGATTGTTGTCCGTGAAGATGGTGAACTTGGCCGATGCCAGATAGTGCTTGAAGCGTTCAGTCACTGCCCAAACAATAGCGAGGAACTCCAGCTTGAAGGAACTGTAGTTTTCTGGATTCCTTTCTGTGGGCCGAAGCTTCCTACTGGCGTACGCTATCACCCTCTCTCTGCCTCCCTGTACCTGGGACAGAACTGCTCCCAGTCCCACGTTGCTGGCGTCTGTATACAGTACAAACGGTTGGCTATAGTCAGGGTAGGCCAGAATTTCTTCTCCCGTGAGAGCCCCTTTCAGCCGGACAAAGGATGTTTCCAGTTGGCTGCTCCATTCAAATGGAGGGCTCTGCTTCTTAGCCTGCTTTGGCTGGCCCACCAGGAGATCTTGAAGGGGCGCTGCTATCTTGGTGAAACCATCAATGAACCTTCGGTAGTAGCCCACCAGTCCAAGGAACTGCCGCACCTCCTTCACTGTGGTGGGTCTTGGCCAGTCCTTGATTACAGTGACTTTCTCCGGATCAGGTGCCACACCTTCTGCGCTGACCACATGACCCAGGTACTGTACCTTTGGCTTCAAGAGGTGACATTTGGACGGCTTGATCTTCAGGCCATATTTCGACAAGGACTCAAACACTTCTGCTAAGTGCTTCAGGTGGTCCTCATAAGTCTTGGAGTAGACTATGACGTCATCCAGGTACAACAGCACGGTTTCAAAGTTGTGGTGGCCCAAGCAGCACTCCATCAACCTTTGGAATGTCCCTGGGGCGTTGCAGAGCCCGAATGGCATACAATTGAACTCACAGAGGCCCATTGGTGTCGTGAATGCAGTCTTCTCCTTGTCCGCCTCTGCCACGGGAACCTGCCAATACCCACTGGTGAGATCCAAGGTGGAGAAATAGTTAGCTGACTTTAAGGCTGTTAGTGACTCCTCTATTCTGGGCAGTGGATAAGCATCTTTATGTGTAATGCGGTTAATTTGCCTGTAATCTACACACATTCTCATCGTACCATCTTTTTTCTTTACGAGCACTAGTGGAGCTGCCCAGGGGCTACAACTATCTCTGATAACCCCAGCCTCCTTCATTTCCCGTAACATTTCCTTGGCACACTGATACTGTGCGGGGGGTACAGGGCGGTATCTCTCTTTAATGGGATGATGATCACCCGTGGGGATTTGATGTTTAACCCCTTTCACCTGCCCAAAATCTAGGGGGTGTTTGCTGAAGACCCGCTCGTACTCCTGTACCACCCGGTAAACCCCATGCTTTTGGTGCGAGGGGGTGGAGTCGGTGCCTACATGTAATTTTTGGCACCAGTCTTCCGGCTGCCCCTTGGAGCCATTGTCTTCCGCCTGGTCGGACGGGATCAAGGGTTCCACTGCTTTAATGGTATTGTTGCTGACAGTGTACAGTTTTGCTACCGTGGCGTACCGGGGCAATTTGGCCTCCTCCTCCCCACAATTCAAGACACGGACGGGCACTCTCCCCTTGCGGACGTCCGCTACCCCTCTGGCTATCAGGACTCCAGGCCTACTGTCTGAATACACCGGTTCTACCAAGGCATGGTAATCCTGACCCTTGAGGCCTATTGCTGCCCGACACCATATCAACATTTCACTTCTTGGGGGTATTACAATGGGGAGGGGGCCACTTACCCTCACACTGCCAATTTCTCCTCCGGCCAGCTCTACCTGCTGCCTCCTCATCAGGGCTCTGATCTCCCTCTGTAGGACACGCTGCTGCCCGGAGCTGGCAGTTTCAGACGCCTGTTGCAACAAAATTATCACTTCGGCAATACAATTTTCTATCACATTTGTACCAATGGTTAGCAGTGGGTCAGATTCTTTGCGATCAATATCTACAATTATCATCCCCTGACATGGCAATTCCACCCGCCCCACTTTAATGGTTACTTCTTTGTACCCAATTTGAGGTAAGGGCTGACCATTACTGGCCACAATTGTTAAATCATCATCTGGGCCATGGTCAATGTCTGAATCAGCCCAATATCTTTTGTACAGTTTGTGGGGGATGGTTGTTACCTGGGACCCCGTATCCAGGAGGGCATTCAAAGGGATCCCATCCAGCACAATGGGAAGGACCGGTCGTCCTCCCACATACTTGCTGCGGCTGGGGTTTGAGCCGGGCTTCCTTACACCTGGGGGTTGGCTCCTGGCCCCAGGCTCAGCCCATTTAAAGGACAGCGTCGTGCAATGTGGCCCGCCTGGTTGCAGTGGCGGCAGATCGGTTGTCCTGTTGAATCATACCGGTCTGTGTCTCTGCCTCGGGTCGGCGGAATCCTCCTCTGTCGCATCCATGGGACGTCCTCTGGGCTGGAGGCCAACTCGATTTTTGCAGGCGAGGGGGTCATTTGTAGAGACTGCACGGTCTTGGCAAGGGCAGCCACAGTCTTGGTCAGCTCCTGGAACTGCTGTCTGAGCTCTGCAGTGGGATCCTTATCCAGGGACTGCGCCTCAGCCCCTGCAGTGGCTCGTGTTGCAGGCACCACCCCGGGGTACGTGATAGCAAGAGGCCGGAGGGGTACTGGGTCATTCGGTGTAGATTCTCTCAGTACCCTGATGGCCTGGTCCTTAAACTTTGCAAAGTCCAGAGCAGGGTTCTGCAGGACCATGATACGCAGCTGGGTCCTGTGGGCATCTGACAGGAGCCCCTCTATGAACTGCTCAGTTAGGAGTTTGTCTTCTTCACGTACACTCTCTGGATCCACCTGTTTAACTGCTTTCAGGGCCTCCTGCAAGTTTAAGGCATAGTCCCTTATGCTGTCTGTGGCCCGCTGCTTGCACCCAAAGAATCTCATCTTTATCTCTGCTGCGGTGCGGGTGTCAAACGTACTCTTTAGCTTGGCCAGTATCTGGGCTGCTGTCCCTTTATCTGTATCAGGCCAGGACTTCGCTTCACGCTGGGCTGCGCCGGCTAGCTGTCCCATTACTATGCCCACCTTCTGGCTCTCAGTCAGCGGATACACCCGGAATAAGCTGTGCAGGCTTTCTCTGAAGTCACTCAAGGTATGGGACTCCCCGGAGTACTGCGGCAGCCATTCTGCTCCCGGTATGTACGGCATGGTGATCGGCATTACCGGCGCTACAGTGGGGGCTGGGGCGACGGCGACTGGGACTACTTCGGCCGGTGCTGCGGCGCCTTGGGCGATGGCAGCCACCTGGTCTCCCTCGGAATCGGACATCTTCCTCCCCCTTAGTGAACCTTACCAGGCTCCGTTCACTTTTCAAATTTTCCTCTGGGTCGCGCGGGGTTAACAGCGCTCTGCCCTGATGGCGCGCTCCCTTCGCGCTCTTTGTTAGGCACGCCCCCCTTCTTCCTGCGCTCGGCGCGGCTAATGGCGGCGGCAATTTACAGACAGTACACAGTCTTTTAAGCACAATTCCTGCAGGCGCACAGTACCCGGTGTGACCGGGCACGAAATCCTGTTCGTGACGCCAAAAGTTGACTCGCCCACCCCAGGGCTATGGGACACCCGGTGCCGGGCCGGACTAGTCCGGTGGTAGTCAGTGGTGGCTGGGCCCGGCTCCGTGGCCCTGGTGGGTGTCAGTTGAATATGTGGCGGATGACTTTAAGTTTGTATTCGTGACGCCACCTGTGGTCTGCGGCTATTAAGCCGCCGCTGCTGTGTGAGGCCACCGGGATGATGTTATAGCAGCAATGGTGGTACTGCTCCCCACAGGTGGAGCAATGCCCGGGGCACAGTTGGTGCTTGTGGAAGTCTATGGTGCTGTGTGACTAACACGGTGCAGGGCCGACAAGCAATGAAAGAAACAGGCACAAACAGTAGTCTCTTTACCTTCTCCTCTTTTACTCGGCAGAAACTTAGTCCAGGGAGACCGTCACAGATGGTAAAGATGATCCGGCCGGCCTGGAAGTGCCTGGGGTGATCTTTGGCCAGTTGAGTATGAGGCCTACTCCTTAATCTTTCTCTGCTGTTTTAGGACACTGCACTTTAGGTTTGCAATTGCCCTCTTGCTGCTGGGACTTGTTGTTCGTCCCCTTTTCTGTGTGGTAGACTGCGCAGGCCCTCTCTGGTGCTTCTCTGCTGGAGCCCACACCAGGCCCTTGGGATGCAGCTGTACCTTCAGATTGCTTCTGGGACAGGGGGCTTGCAGCTCTCCTGCCCTCCGGATTCAGCTACCAGGGATGGATTTTATGCCCTGGCAACTACAGACTCCGATGTCCGAGTCTCTGCTGTGCCTCTCTGCTCCCCTTGCTTCACTGGGCCAAGCTATCCAAGCTCTAGGCCCCAGTTTCACAAGGCAGCACTACTCTGTGTCTGTCCTCTTTCACTCCTGTGTCCAGACTAACTACTACTTCCTCCCTTCAGCCAGACTTAAGGAATCCTCCCTGAAGTTCCAGGTTCAGAGCTCCCTCTGCTGGCCGGAGGGTGAATTGTGTTGAGTGTTAACTTACTGGCCAATAGATCTCCCAATTACCTCCAGGCTCAGCATTAACCCTTTGGGAGGGCAATGCTGTTGTGGCGACCAGGTCCTGGGGCGCCACATAACTAAGAGAGCAGGGAGCCAGCGCTCAGTGTGCGCTGCTCCCTGCTCTCTGCACGTGTAGCTGCGTGCACTGGTAACCAAGGTAAATATCGGGTTGGTTACCCGATATTTACCTTAGTTACCAAGCGCAGCATCTTCCACGCGGCGCTGGGGGCTGGTCACTGGTTGCTGGTGAGCTCACCAGCAACTTGTGTAGCGACGCTCCAGCGATCCCTGCCAGGTCAGGTTGCTGGTGGGATCGCTGGAGCGTCGCAGTGTGACATCTCACCAGCAACCTCCTAGCAACTTACCAGCGATCCCTATCGTTGTTGGGATCGCTGGTAAGTTGCTTAGTGTGACTGGACCTTAAGGAGGATGCGGATACTGTACAAAAGGGCAGATTGCACAATACCCTGTGACGACCTGATAGGCCAGGGCGTCACACCTGTAAAAACAAGCACTTTTACAATTTACTGATTACTAAAATTTTCAGCCATGTCATGATTCATGCATTGCTGTTCCGCTGCTGAGCCGGTGCAGGTATCCATACTGGGGATTGGTCTCAGGGGAGGGGCCTGTTCGGTATTGCCTCGTTCCGGAGGTCACGCTAGGTTTGAAGCAGCTGTCACGCTAGGTACGGGGATGTACCAAGCGAACGGCGAAAGGGAAGGGAAATCCTATGTCTACGAGAAGGGAAGATGGTGACCCCTGACTAACCTACTGCTGGTCTCTGGGGTCCCTCACCATCCTAGACAGGTTCTGCACCTGTAGCGCCCCTGAATACATCATGGTGCTACAGGGAACTGCATTCTGTCCCTCAGGGTGCAGGGCCTACCCCCCATGGTTCCAGGTTCCCAACAACTGTGTCACTAACATCCACACTACAAATCCCAATCACACCTCACACCATGACCTGTAGAGACACACCAGTGGGTTGGTCAGGTTGGAGCAGGGCCACCCACCTAGACATCAGGCAGACTGATAAGAGGGAGGAAGTGGAGAGCAGAGGAGTTGAGTTGTAGCCCTCAGAGAGTGAGGAGCTGGGGAGTTGTAGCTCCTAGGGAGGCGACAAGTTGGGTCGCAGACGAGGGTCCGAGACCAAAGGAGTCGGGGACCGGTAGCAGGGATATTGGACAAGGGTGTAACGGACGAAATCTAGGAGGACTGTCAGCACCAGAAGAACCAATTACCTTACTGATACCGACCACAACGGGGTACAGGACCCGAGGTCAGGAGCAGGTTTATCCGTCCTGGTAATTAACCTGTGGAGGATAGTCTCTTTATGAACTTTCCCCAGGAGCTCAGAGATTGAAGGCATCAGCACAACGCGGGGGATAGGGTTCTCCAAAGTACACAACCCACTAAAATCCCAAGTGCCAGCCATCAAGAGCATAGCTGCCATACACACGGGTAGCGGGGCTTCGAAAGCTTCAAACCGAAGGGCCACAACGGTCAATTTGTGCACGGAGGCAGGGCTCCGGACTTACTAAGTGACACTGGTGGGAGCGGAACGGGCTCCCCCCGCAGAGACTGCGGTATCTAGAGACTTTGGTTTACCAATTACCATCTGTGTGAGTGTCTGCTTATTCCACCTAATCCAGCACCATGACTACCGGAGTGAGTAATTAGACCCCTGCTTCCCCAAACCCAAGCCACCCGCTCCCCAAACCCCCCACTATCCGGGGCCTTCACTACCTGCGGAGGGAATGACACCTTGCTGCCCCCACACCATCTCCCCCGGTACTCCCCTTACCGCAACCCGCAGATGCCGTCAACAACATTTATCCCCTGTAAATACCCCCTTTACATTTGAGTGGCCGCAAGCCCCCGGGGTCCGGAGACCCTCGAGCCACAGCAACCCCGGATCGGAGCAGTTCGACTGCTGTAGGGGCGGCACACCAACTATGCGCCGAGCCGGATACCTGACCCTAGGTATCCTTAGTGCTGGACCCTAAATAGGGAACGGATGGGATGAGCTCTTCATCAACCCCACTAAACACTAGAGAAATCACAAGGAGGACACACAGGAGGGAAATGCATGAATTTCTTATCCACAGATGACTCAGGTAGAAGTTTAGAAAAGCTTTTTGCAATGGTACTACAGAGGAGTACAAGCCACCTGCTTGCAACCAAGGCTTAAATGAACTGAAAATATCACCAGCACCAGTCCAAGGAAAGAAGAGTTATATAAGCACCAAGATAATAGTGATAATCAGCAGCTGGATGGAAGTTAAGCTCCTGCTGGGTCCAAAAGGGGGAGAGATGAATCCAGCAGGAAAGCTTCCTATACCAATGAATACTGGAACAATAGAAAGTCAGGGAGCATTCTGCGCAGCAAAACAATGTGAGCTTCTATAGCCAGAAACCACACGACTGTCTGTAACCTGTGACAGCAGATTTGCCTCTGCAACATTGGAGGAGTGCAGGGAAATCTAGTGATACGTCCAGCATCAGAGCAGCGCGTACAAGCTGAATAGGAAAGAGCTTCCAAGAACGCACTCCTTGCCTAGGAAAACAGCCACATCTGAATTAACTGCAACGGTGGCCAGTAGCCTAAGCAATGAGCAATAAATAATAGCACTAACATTCCCTCGATTCTTCTGATATTTAACAAGAGGCAACTTGCAAAGTTATTTGTTTTTAAAGGCACTTTGCAATTTTACCTGTTTAGGATGATGAGAAAACTCCTTTAATGCCAGCAGAATTATATCTAGCCACACACGATTGATGTCACAAACCCTATGGACCTGTTGATACATTTTTGCGAATGTTTGTGAATTCTGCTTATCGGCTGCAAACAAAAAAACAAAAGCGGATCTTGTTTTTGCAAAGAAAAACGCATGTGTTATTTTGCAGGATCCTGTCACTTTAAGTTTATGGGCGGGCATTGGAGTCATGTGATCGGGAGTGAGGGGAACTGAACGTGAAAGACTGGGAGCCGACATCTGACAGCTGTGGAGGCTCGTAACAAAGGTAAACATCGGGTAACTTGCTAGGATACCCGATATTTACATTGGTTACGAGCGTCTGCAGCTGCTAGGAGCCAGTTCCCTGCACACATAAACAAGGTAAACATCGGGTAACTTGCTTGGATACCCGATATTTACATTGGTTACGAGCGTCTGCAGCTGCTAGGAGCCAGTTCCCTACACACGTAACCAAGGTAAACATCGGGTAACTTGCTTGGATACCCGATATTTACATTGGTTACGAGCGTCTGCAGCTGCTAGGAGCCGGTTCCCTGCACACATAACCAAGGTAAACATCGGGTAACTTGCTTGGATACCCGATATTTACACTGGTTACGAGCGTCTGCAGCTGCTAGGAGCCGGTTCCCTGCACACATAACCAAGGTAAACATCGGGTAACTTGCTTGGATACCCGATATTTACATTGGTTACGAGCGTCTGCAGCTGCTAGGAGCCGGTTCCCTGCATACGTCACCAAGGTAAACATCGGGTAACTTGCTTGGATACCCGATATTTACATTGGTTACGAGCATCTGCAGCTGCTAGGAGCAGGGCTGCCTGCTCCCTGCACACGTAACCAAGATAAACATCGGGTAACTAAGCCCGCGGTTACCCGATATTTACCTTGGTTACGAGCGTCCTTCGCTCTCAGGCGGGGGAGAGTGGAGAGAGAGGGAGGGAGGTGGAGAGAGAGGGAAAGAGAGGGAGGGGGAGAGAGAGACTAATCACGCCAGGCTGGTTTCTGGGCATGCTCAGTAGAGCAAGCAGGATCCTGTCTATCAGCACGCCAGCGTTCACATGCGTTTGCGTGCAGTATAGTCAGGATCCAGCAATTTGCAGTATTTGGACGCAGCTCAAAAACACTACAAGTAGCATTTTTGAAAAAAAGTTAAAAAACTGCAACTCGCTGGATCCGCACTATAACGCACGCAAACGCAGGTGAACGCATGTAGACGCGAGTCCATTGCAAATGCATTGAAATGAAAACGCATTTGCACTGGATCCGTTTTTGCGTTAAAAAAACGTTCATGGCGCATGTGAAAAAAACGTAGTGTGAAAGCAGCCTTACTGATTTATCCTATGGGAGATCTGCTTGCTGATCAAATCTCCTCATTGCAAGACTCAACAAAAAAAACTAAATCCTGCGCTGATAGGGGACCCTACACTACTCACAAAATGTTTGGGATATTTGGCTTTCAGGAGAAATTTAAGGATGATCCAATAACGCCCTCTAACCTTTTCAGGTGACCTTCTCTAATATTTTGGATGCTCATGTCCATCTGTTTAATGTTTCAGGACTTTTTGCACAACTTGCTGTTCTCTAACAAGGGGCGTAATGGCAAAATTCACACCAGGTGTTGGATCCATGAATTGCCCAATAAATGTCGGGGATCAATTAGAATTGGTATTAAACCGTCCTCCCCATCATGCTGTTCCTATTTTGACATGATGAGACCAAGATGAGCACCGCACCACTGTGAGACTTGAAGCAGGATGTTCTCAGATGGAAGTGGCCACTGAGCCTAGAATGTTACAGAGTGTCACCAGCAGGTTGTATAGAGATACAGAGAGACTGGAAGAAGCACAGAAAGGCAGAGAAGAGGCCACTGAGCTTATAGTGTCACAGAGTGTCACCAGCAGGTTGTATAGAGATACAGAGAGACTGGAAGAAGCACAGAAAGGTAGAGAAGTGGCCACTGAGCTTAGAGCGTCACAGAGTGTCACGAGCAGGTTGTACAGAGATACAGAGAGATTGGAAGAGGCAGAGAAGTGGCCACTGATCTTAGAACGCCACAGAGTGTCACTAGCAGGTTGTCCAGAAACACAGAGAGACTGGAAGAGGCCCATAAAGGCAGAGAAGTGGCCACTGAGCTTAGAGCATCACAGAGTGTCACCAGCAGGTTGTACAGTGATACAGAGAGACTGAAAAAGTCAAAGAAAGGCAGAGAACTGGATGCCCTTTGGCCACATCATACATTGAAAACCACTTAATTGTAAACAATGTGTCGCGGGCGGAGGAGGGGACGCTACGCTCTCCCACTGCTCGGGTCCGGCTGCTGCTGCTACTGCTCGGTGGTGGCTCGAGCGGTGGGCCGGATCCCGGGGACTCGAGCGGCGTTCCTCGCCCGTGAGTGAAAGGGGGGGATTGATTGTGGGGGCCTGGAATTGTCCGTGACGCCACCCACGGTTGTGGTGAGATTGGTGACACCACCGCTGCTCTGGACGGGGATCCCGGGAGTGATGACAGGGAGCAGTCTGGATGTTAGTTCTCCCCTCCGTGGGTAGAGGGTTGGTTGTCCCGGGGCCCGGTGATGGGGTAGGGATGGATGGCAGGCGGGCTACGGGGCCTGGCGAGGTGCAGGGTCGGTACTCACTCAGCCAATGATGAAGACACAGTTCTCGGTAAAACACATGGCTGGATGGATGGGTCCCACAGGCGGCTGCGGTGTTTCTCCTCCCGGCAGGTTGATGGTGACTGCCTTTCCCTGCACCTGTGTAAAGTGTGTACGGTTCCAATGGGTTCCCACCGGTAACCCGCTCCCCCAGCTTGGATATGGGCTGAAGGAGCCCCTTTTGCCCGCAGGCTCTGGCCCTGGGAACTTTAGCCTTGGCGGTGACTGTGTTTCCCTCTAACGGTTGGACGGTTGCCTTCTGTCGGGACTTGGCTGCTGGGAAACCCAGGAGGTTCCCTTCGCTAACGGATTTGTCAAATTCACGGTGACTTCTAGCCTTGCCGGGGTCCGTAAGCCCCTGCCGGATGGTGCTGACTTCTCTTTGCATACCGGTCCGGTACCGCCGGGCCACCGCCCATCCACGGTCCTTACGGCTAGCTCCAATAGGCCACTCCTGCAGACGGTCACCACCGTCTGCCAACCTTGCTGATCCGTCCGAGCCACACACCCGGACCAACTTCAGGCTTCTCAACTGCTACTTCCCTCCTTCCACTTTCACTTCAAACTCTAATCTGCCTGATTTTCCCGCCTCCAGGACGGTGAACTCCTCGGTGGGCGGGACCAACCGCCTGGCCCACCCCCTGGTGTGATCATCAGCCCCTGGAGGGAGGCAACAAGGGTTTTCGTTTGACCTCGGTGTGCCTGACCGGGAGTGTGGGGTGTGTTGGTGTAGTGCTCTGTGGCCCCTGGCTTGTCCAGGGCGCCACATTCCCCCTTAGTAAAATGCAGACCGTCCGCGGGCTGCCCGTCCATCACCGGTTTTATTTTCACAAACTGAAAAGATAAAACGGTAAAACAGTGATTACAAGCATAATAACATCTTCCCACATCGGGAGGTACTCTTACTTTAACGTTGCAAAACGGTTATGGCTTCCGCTCTCTCCCACCCAAGCAACCTGGCCCTGATGCTGCCCCTAAGCAAACAGGCAGCACCCCTTGACCCCAGTCCAGCACAAGTTGCCCGAAAGGGTTCTGTCCTTTTCAGGGGACCCACGTCCATGGGGAACCCCTGAAATCCCGGAGGATCGCCACCGGTTGCGGTAGTGGCTGGCCTGGGCCATCACTTTCCTCCAGGCCCATCCTCCAAATCAGCCTCTCCGGAGGCGGTAACGGTTAGCCAACAAAAACATTTTTATTTACAAGCCACTAAGTTTGTGGTTGCCCTGCCAGTTCTCGGGCTTGTCCGTAGTAGTTCCTACGCAGTTGTTTAACAGGGGTCCCAACGGGGACCAGTTGCCGGCAACGACCGGTGCAAATCAAGCTGATAATCAGGTGAACTTCTCATCAATTATTTACTTATCATTCTTTTTAGCGGTACTTTTAACACTGGTGGTCCCAACGGGGGACAACTTGCAACGGGACTCCGCTGCCATCACTCGGATTCTTCGGCTGAGGCGGCCCCATCTTCCGCCACCAGCATATCGAACATGCAGTGACAGGCCTGCTGTGAAAGAGGCGCCCGGTATTCGTTTCCACCAGTGCGCGGGGTGTAATAGACCACCGGCTTTCCAACATAGCAGAGACACTCACTCGCCTCCTCAATTTCAGGGGTGGGCCCAGCGCCGGAGCTGGAGTCACTATCACTTGTCTCTGCGTCAGGCGGGTTTCCGCCAGCTGCCGCAGCCTCCCGGCTCCCAGTATCCAGCACATCAGATTCTTCAGCGGTAGCGTGGGGTAGTAGGTCAGGTTGGTTAACGCTGAGGCGCCTCAAGAATAATGGTAGGGATGATACGAGGGCCGAGACAGGGCCGGGCCCCCCAGCCGCAGTGGCCGGTCCTGGTAGGACATGGGGACGTGGGCTACCCATCGGCTCCATCAAATCTGCTCCCCTCTCATACATTGGGGCAGCTGCAACCAGCGCTTCCACTTCATCGGTCCACTGCTCCATCATGAGGTATATCTGACTTTGCTGGCGTTGGTGAAACTCAATCACCCGGGCCTTCATCCATGCCACGGTCCCGGGCTCGGGGTCTGGCGCAATCACTGCCGGAACTTCTGGTACATTTTCGTTAAGGGGCCGCGGTCCCAGCGGCTCCCGTAGAAGCGGTTCAGGGGGGTCCTGAGCGTCTGCAGGCGGCTGGTCCGCCGGGGAGGGTTGGCAGGGTATCACTACCGGTTGGGCAGGTAGCGGGCCTAGTGGCGGGGCGGCATCGGCTAACACGGGTAGCGGGGGAGGCGGCAGGGTGAGCGGGCGCAGGCCGGGCCCCTCAGCCGCAGTGGCCGATCCCTCGGGAACACAGGGGCGTGGGTCTCTTACCCGCTCCTCCGAATCCTCCTCCATCTCGCGTCTCCGCATAGCAGCCACCACGTCCGCCATGTCGGTCTCCCACTCCTCCAAGAGGAGCTGCATGTGGGCCTGCAGACGGTTATTCAGCGGAGCGGTCTGGTCTCTCAGCCACGTCGCCGTGCCGGGTGCGGGGGCCTCTTTGTTGGTAGTCGGGCTGTGCATCTCGGCAATGAGGTTTTTCCAGGAACCCGATATCGCTGCAGAGTCCTGGCGTCCCTGCTTTAATAGCCTCGCGCTACATGCGGCCAGACGCCATCCGTCCCCCTTAGTCTTTTTCCAGCTCCTCCTCTACAGGGGCGGGGTTTCGGCTTTCGCGCCTCCACTACTCGGGAAGATGCTCGAGCGGGGACTTTTCGCGCCCAAAATGGCGGCTTCTCAAAATTTTTGGCCGGACACCTCCGGCGGTCACAAGGGGCACCTCTACCAGACGGCAGAGCGGTAAGATCCTGTTCGTGACTCCAAGTTGTCGCGGGCGGAGGAGGGGACGCTACGCTCTCCCACTGCTCGGGTCCGGCTGCTGCTGCTACTGCTCGGTGGTGGCTCGAGCGGTGGGCCGGATCCCGGGGACTCGAGCGGCGTTCCTCGCCCGTGAGTGAAAGGGGGGGATTGATTGTGGGGGCCTGGAATTGTCCGTGACGCCACCCACGGTTGTGGTGAGATTGGTGACACCACCGTTGCTCTGGACGGGGATCCCGGGAGCGATGACAGGGAGCAGCCTGGATGTTAGTTCTCCCCTCCGTGGGTAGGGGGTTGGTTGTCCCGGGGCCCGGTGATGGGGTAGGGATGGATGGCAGGCGGGCTACGGGGCCTGGCGAGGTGCAGGGTCGCGGGGCAGCGCTGTGCCGCACGGCACGGTGGTACTCACTCAGCCAATGATGAAGACACAGTTCTCGGTAAAACACACGGCTGGATGGACGGGTCCCACAGACGGCTGCGGTGTTTCTCCTCCCGGCAGGTTGATGGTGACTGCCTTTCCCTGCACCTGTGTAAAGTGTGTACGGTTCCAATGGGTTCCCACCGGTAACCCGCTCCCCCAGCTTGGATATGGGCTGAAAGAGCCCCTTTTGCCCGCAGGCTCTGGCCCTGGGAACTTTAGCCTTGGCGGTGACTGTGTTTCCCTCTAACGGTTGGACGGTTGCCTTCTGTCGGGACTTGGCTGCTGGGAAACCCAGGAGGTTCCCTTCGCTAACTGATTTGGCAAATTCACGGCGACTCCTAGCCTTGCCGGGGTCCGTAAGCCCCTGCCAGATGGTGCTGGCTTCTCTTTGCGTACCGGTCTGGTACCGCCGGGCCACCGCCCGTCCACGGTCCTTACGGCTAGCTCCAATAGCCCACTCCTGCAGACGGTCACCACCGTCTGCCAACCTTGCTGATCCGTCCGGGCCACTCACCCGGACCAACTTCAGGCTTCTCAACTGCTACTTCCCTCCTTCCACTTTCACTTCAAACTCTAATCTGCCTGGTTTTCCCGCCTCCAGGACTGTGAACTCCTCGGTGGGCGGGACCAACCGCCTGGCCCACCCCCTGGTGTGAACATCAGCCCCTGGAGGAAGGCAACAAGGATTTTAGTTTGACCTCGGTGTGCCTGACCGAGAGTGTGGGGTGTGTTGGTGTAGTGCTCTGTGGCCCCTGGCTTGTCCAGGGCGCCACAAATGCCCTTCAGAACCGCATGATAAATACCACACAACTCCAGGCCCATTTAAGAGAGGTGAGATGCTCTAAAGGGTCATGTCAGACCATTTGAAACCATTTACATCAGTATAGCCTGCGTGCTAGACGACATGTAAGGGTACCTGACCGCACCACCTGACACAGACGTCATCTACACTGGACGAGGAACCATTGGGCCTCAATGCTGGTCACTAAAGACAGTTAATTCATGCTGAGTAGAAACGATGGCTGCCAATGATGTAGAACACTATGCCTCAGGCACTGTTGTCACCAGATGAGCCTTTGGTGGTGGTGGTGTTACAGTGTAGGCCGCTGTGTCTGGTCAGTACAGAATAGCTCTACAATGTGTGACTGGTGCAGTGACAACCCCTACTACTGGAATAACATCATTAATCCAGTCATTGTGTCTCTGCATGAACAACACCGGCCTAATGTCATCTTCATGGAGGACAATGCTCCGCCTCATCAAGGTCACATCATTAGGGAACGGCTGCTGGACACTGGGGGACCTCAAATGGAGCTGCTGCACTTTCTACAGACCTGAATCTCATAGAAAACCTATGGGATCTGCTGAGTCGTTGTGTAGAGGCCGTAACTCTGTACCCCAGAACCTCAATCACCTGAGGCCTCCGCAGACAATAACTCCACTTGTGACCAGCAGGAGGCGTCGTTGTCAGCTGTAATTGATGCTCAAGGCCACAGGACAAGTTATTGAGACACTGACATTTTTAGTGGTCTATACCCAGCACTGGTTGGCTTTTCTCTCAATAAATAGTTTGTGATGAGGAAATCACCATTACTTAAATATCCGACTGTCATGATAAGACGTCTCATTACCAAGGTGCCACATAAAAAAAAAAACATCTCGTGATGGGTAAAACTAGTGAGCTATCTCAAAATTTTCCCCACCTTATTGTTGCAAAACATACTTATGGCACTGCATGAATGTTTTACGTTTTCTAGAAATTTCACCTGAAAGACAAATGTCCCTAACTTTTTGTGAGTATAAAGAAAACACACGCAGCAAATAAAACAAATGTTTGCATTGTGACGGCCCGCGCTATATTATAATACTGGATATATTCTGGTGACGGTTTATTCCAGTTTTGGTTTTACTGACCAAAATCTCCGGTGGATACATGATAATATGAAGAAAGCGTGACTGAGCTATAACATAAAACGCTGAGCTCATAAAACACAATGTTTTGTGACATTACAACCGCGCTGCAGTCAGGATGACATTTATTCTTCGCAGAGCGAGAGCATAATCACACCCTGGACAATTATTTCCTGTGTTTGGCCTGAACTTCCCGCTCTATCACATCTGCACATTACAGACAGCATTGTCCGTTTCCTAGATAACTGCTGGAATCGTGAACGCCGGGAGCATAGGTTGGTAATTTAATAAGACACCACCCCTTGGATAATGAGCCCCATACAAGTAAAGCGGGCTTTACACGCTACGATATATCTAACGAGATGTCGGCGGGGTCACGTCGTAAGTGACGCACATCCGGCATCGTTAGCGATATCGTAGCGTGTGACAGCTATGAACGAGCAGAAATACTCACCTTCTCGTTCATCGTTGACACGTCGCTCATTTTCTAAAAATCGAACATCCGATTGTTCGTTGTTCCCAAGGCAGCGCACATCGATCCGTGTGACACCCCGGGAACGATGAACACAGCTTACCTGCGTCCCGCCAACAATGTGGACGGAAGGAGGTGGGCGGGATGTTATGTCCCGCTCATCTCCGCCCCTCCGCTTCTATTGGGTGGCCGCTGTGTGATGTCACTGTGATGCCGAACGTCCCTCCCCCTCCAGGAAGAGATTGTTCGCCGCCCACAGCGAAGTCGCTCAGCAGGTAAGTGCATGTGACAGGGGTTACAGCATTGTGCGACACGAGAAGAAGAAGCTGATGATTTTAGAAACTTTATGTGCCGCCCCTGTGCCAGTGTGCCAGCAGCCGAGCTGCTCGGGTCTGGAGCTGCAGTGTGGCTCGAGGGATTCTACCGGACCCGGGGGTCGCGTGGACACATCAAATAAAAAAGGGACGTATTTGTACGGGGTGTATTGTATACTGTGACGCCACCCATGGTGTGTTGTGAAATGTAGCACCACCGCTGCTGTTGTGGGATACCCGGGGCGATGGAATGGCAGCCGGATGTTAACCCCTCCGTGGGTAGGGATGGATGCCCTGGGGCCCAATGTCTCTGTACTGTGAGTAGTGATTGCAGGGGCCGGCGCGCCCGGCCCGACCGGGAACTGTTAGTTTACTCACGATTTCGGTAAACCAAGGTGATGGTGACCAGCCGCCGCGGCCGGCTGCATTCGGGTCCCATGCCCGGGCTGGTGGTCTGTATCACTTTCCCTGCACTCTTGTAAGTTCTCCTTTGGGCTCTCCGGTATGGAAGGCAGAAGCCCACTCCCAGAACTACGGGTGGGAGCCGTGCCCGCTGACGCTGGCTCTTGGGATTTTACGGGCCCTGGCGGATGCCCTATCCCCCGCGGTGAGCTGTTGTCTGCTTTTGGGACCTTTGGTGGGACAGAACCTATAATCCTGCCCTCAATTGGTTAATTAGCTAGGCCGTTGGTTCTGGTCCTGGCTTCAGGATCCAAGTACCCCCCACTGTGCACGGTTTCCGGGTCGGTTTTCCGGTGTCGGTACCGGCGGGCTCCTACCTTGCCCCGGTCCACCTCGGATCTCCGACAGCCGTCTTCCCGTCTCCTGCAGACACTGACCACCATCTGCCATGTGACGCCCTGGACTAGCCAGGTAGTCACAGACATAACAACACACACACCCCTTCCCCTAGACAGTCACAACAGTCAAACAAAAACCCTTGTTGCCTCCCTCCAGGGTCTGATGTCCACACCAGGTGGGGCGGAGCCAGGCGGTTGGTCCCACCCACCGAGGAGTTCACAGGCCTGGAGGCGGGAAAAGCAGTTAGTTAAGTTTGGAGGTGAAAGTGAGAGGTCAGAAACTGTCAGTGTCTGGGTGGGGGCCCAGACACAAACAGCAAGGTTGGCAGACGGTGGTGGCCGTCTGCAGGAGTTAGTGGATCTCTGCAAAACCGTAGGACCGGGGTCGGGCGGTGGCCCGCCGGTAACGAACCGGGGAGTGGAGTGAAGCTAAGCACACAGGCAGGGTCATCGGACCCCGACTAGGCTTGGAGCCGCCGACAACGGTCAAATCCGAGTGTGACAGGAACCCCAGGGGTTTCCTAACAACCAAGACCTGACAGAGGGCAACAGTCCACACCGTGAGGATATACAGCCACCGCCACAGGCTAGAGATCCAAGGGCCAGCGCCTGCGGGCAAAACGGGCTCCTACGGCACCTATACGCCAGGGAGCGGACTACTGGTGGGCAACCACAGGAGTCAGAACATTCTAACAGGTGCAGGGAAAGACAGCCACCATCAGCCGTCCGGGGAGAGCACAAACACTGCAGCCGGCTGCGGGACCCGTCCATCCGGCCGTTTGGTTTACCAGAGACTCTGTCATTGATTGTCTGAGTGAGTACACCAGTGCCATCCGGCACCGCACCGTGCTGTCCCTGCAACCCTGCACCCCAGCCATCCAGCCTCCCCGTTACACCACCAGGCCCCGGGATCACCAACCCCCTGCCCATGGAGGGGACAACATCCTAGCTGTTCCCTACCGTCTCTCCCGGGATCCCCGTCACCAGCAGCGGTGGTGCTAATAATCACCACGACCCGTGGGTGGCGTCACGAACTATCTCCCTAAACAAACCACCCCCTTTTCACTCGTGGACTCGAGTCCCCGGGTTCGGCCCACCGCTCGAGCCACCGAGCAGCAGCAGAAGCCCCGGACCCGAGCGTGGCGAGCGCGGCCCCTCCGCCCGCGACAAGCACCTAGCCAACACGCCAGGGCTCCAACCCCGACAACTACCAGTCTGGCTTGCACTTCAACTCGTACTCCTCTACTCCTCTCCACTCCACTTGAACTACAACTTGAACTTCCACTCAACTGACAGTTTTTCCCGCCCCAGGTTCTCTAGACTCCTCGGTGGGCGTTCTCCATCCGCCTGGTCCGGCTCCCTGGTGGGCCTGTCCTACCCTGGGGGGGTGACTAGGATTTTGTCGGCTGGATGTGTCGCGGGCGGAGGAGGGGACGCCGCGCTCTCCCACTGCTCGGGTCCGGCTGCCGCGGCTGCTGCGGCCTGCTGCTGCTCGGTGGCTCGAGCGATGGGCCGGATCCCGGGGACTCTAGCGGCGCTCCTCGCCCGTGAGTGAAAGGGGGTTTTTGGGTGTGGGGATTGGTGATTGTCCGTGACGCCACCCACGGTTGTGGTGATTTGTTGACACCACCGCTGCTCTGTATGGGGATCCCGGGAGTGGTGGTATGGAGCAGCTAGTTGTTGTGTTGCCCCTCCGTGGGTAGGGGTTGGTGATCCCGGGGCCCAGTGATGAGGTGGGGGATGCAGGGCTTGGTGGGCGCAGGGACGCGGGGGCAGCGCGGTGGCTTGCGGCACTGTGGTACTCACTCAGCCTGAGACGTTGACACAGTTTTCGGTAAAACACACGGCTGGAAAGACGGTTCCCACGGACGGCTGCACTTGCTTTCCCCAGTAGGTGACGGTGACGGTCCCTCTGTCCTGCACCTAAGTTGATGATGGTTGCGATAGGTTCCCACCGGTAACCCGCTCCCCGGCTTGGAGATGGGCCGGAGGAGCTCTACTTTGCCCGGAGGCGCTGGCCCTGAGAAACTGGTGCCCAGGCGGTGGCGGTGTCTCTCCGTTACGGTTGGACTGTTGCCTTCAATCGGGACTTGGTTGTTTGGAGACAGACGTCCCCTTCACTGACGGATTTGGCAAATTATGGCGACTCCTAGCCTTGCCGGGGTCCGAGAGGCCCCTGCCCTGGTGCTGACTGTTCTTCGTATACTGCTCCAGACCGCCGGGCCACTACCCGTCCGCGGTCCTTCCAGCAACCTCTGAGCAGTCACCCCTGCGGACTATCACCGCCGTCTGCTGACCTTGCTGTCACAGTCCGGGGCACACACCCGGACCAACTTCAGGCTTTACTACTGTCACTTTTCTGTCACTTCAGCTTTTCTCGTTAGCTCCACTACTACTTCCTTCTACTTTTCTCCCCTAACTTGAACTCTGTTCCTCACTCCAGCTCTGCCTGAGCTAAACTCTAACACACATCTTTCCACTTCTTCCTCCAAAAACTATCTGCCCGGTTCCTCCCGCCTCCAGGGCTGTGAACTCCTCAGTGGGCGGAGCCAACCGCCTGGCCCACCCCCTGGTGTGAACATCAGCCCCTGGAGGAAGGCAACAAGGATTTTGGTAGCTTTGGTGTTCCTAACTGGGGTGTAGGGTGTGGTGGTGTGATGACCTGTGACCCCTGGCTTGCCAGGGCGTCACAGATGTAACCCTTTGTGGCAAGGTGTTGTGCGGGGGCCTAACACTGTGTGACTACTTGACGTGTCAGGGCGTCACATTTGCTTTCTTGGATTTCAAAACCTAAACATCCGAGCTGACCACTACAGGTATGTATAGAATAGTGAAGGAGGAAAAGAAAGAACGATCAGCCGTCCATAAGGTGAAAAAGAATTCTTTATTGACCAGTGCTGGGTGGACACACAGATAAAATATTAAAACACCAAACAAGGACCAACCGGCAAGAATTAGTCACAATATATACCAATTGCCAGACCTTGGACAAGCATCAAATAGCAAATGGTAATGTATATAACGGCATAGATGTAAATTAATGATACGCATAATCACATATATATTACAGATGTAACATTATAATATTAGCCCATAACAAAGATTATAGTACCATCAAAGATCAAGCATACATAGTGTGCTTGATCATATATATCGTGGATACAGTGTGAACCAATATTACAGAAATTACTGCCTTCAAAGGTCTGGCAAAGGTCACGTGGATAAGACTATAAATATGCACGCCACAGTGTAATTAGGGCAAAAAAATGTATATATATCTTTATCACTAAATAAAGGAGTACATAAGGGACGATGGCAAAAGTCCCATGAAACAGATTGACCCAGTCTGGCTCAATAGAGCCTATCACATAGAGCGAAAATAGCGGTGAACGACATATATACATATATAAGAGCCCAGAACGGCAAATAGTTTACTGCATATATAGCAGGATGGAGAGTGATTAAGCCGAAAGGTCAGCTTACCCAAAGATAACGGCAGCTGATACCAATGTATGCACAGAGCGGCAAAGGAGCTTACCACGTGTAGTATAGGATGGAGAGTGATCAAGCCGGAAGATCCGCCTACCCGACGGCCGTTTCGGCAACCGCCTTCGTCAGGGGGGGTGGAGCTATGCTGTCTGACCGGCTCTAATAAGCAGGACATGCACCAATCAAGATCCGGCACCACTTCCGTGACGCATGCGTTGCCATAGCGACACGCGACGCCAGCCGAACACCGCGTCAAGGGCCGGTGACGTCAGATCATACCATGTGATCCGACGACACCCGCCCCCTAGACACAGCAATCCGGAGGACGCCGCGCGCAAAACGGCACGCATGCGTACAAGTGGTCCGCATGGGGATCGGATGTGAGACATATAAGTAGAAAATATAATGCATACTAATAAAGAATACTCACAGAGATCATAATGTGCATTATTACATGGCATGTAGGACATACATACATCATAGATCACAATTTAGATGGCAATACGGAGCTATTAATTATCGTTCAAAGTAAACAGCAAATATATTGATTAAAGGATAACAGGACAATCAGAACCATAGAAGTATCAGAACCACAATAATAAGACATAGTCATATAACAGCAACAATATAATAATCACGAATGGACGAAGAACCATATGGTTGTAATCAGGGACTATATAGAAAATACACATTACATTGCACAAGCACAAAATACATATAAACAAGATTTAATCTAATATGTACAAATATACATATAGAAACCAGTCCGATTCGATATGAATGTGAATATCAGTTAAAATAGTCATGATACTTAATGATAATATATGGTGTATGGGGGGGGTAGGGGGAAGGGGGTAAGGGGGGGGGGGGGGGGGGGGAAGGTATATGATGAACAGGCCACAGGCCAGCAATGCATAGTAGCACATAATAGATGCCTCATTAAATATAGAAATAAGTGAAACTATAAACTAGTAGGAATTATTTTACCCACAAAGTCAGATTATACAAAATATTGCTAGCCGGTGGCCGCCCATGATAAACCCGGAACCATCACAACCCAGCCCATAGCCCAAGAGAAAAGATATAAAGATAATCATACTGTTAGGTCACAGTCCAGAGACCTTAATACAGCATATGGATAGGGTATGGGGGGAGGGGAGAAGAAGGGGAGGGGGGAGGGGGAGGGGGGGGGGAAAGCATAGTCCATAGAATCCCATTCTTCTTGAATCCAGAATGTAAATATGTCCAAGAAACAAGTTCCAAGATGCACGTCCATAACACTAATCAGCGAGCCTACAAGAAGCAGCATAGAAAGAGGTGAAATTAAAATCAGATAAAAACAAGAAACAACAATGTGTATTAAAAATCATGAAGGAGACCACATGAGGGACAATATAAACAAAGAAGACATTATACTATAGAAATGGAGCAAAACTAATGTTCTCATTCAAACCCGATGGATGTAGGGTTGAGAGTGTCCAGATCCATCGGGTTTCCATTTGTGCCAACCTTTTGCTAACCGGACCACCCCTTTCGGCGGGCGAGGAATTTATATGATACTCTGATCCATAGCCACCATCAAGGCGATTCACAGCAAACTCTCATTAAAACTGATAGAACCACTCCTAGACAGGGATGTGCACCATGTGGCAGGTGTGTCGCATGTCCTAATATTGATACTAGTGATACATTTTTAGATTCATCAGGACGCAAGGAATATCGTATAAAAAAGTTTATAACATGCAACACAAAAGCAGTTATCTACCATGCTATGTGTCCTTGTCCTAAAATTTATATTGGACTGACCACCCGCCAACTTAAGACACGTGTTCGCGAACATGTATTGGGTATTATAGCAGCATCTGGACATACAGACATATCTTCTTTAAAGACATTACCCAAACACTTTCGCGAATACCATAACTGTAATGCCTCCCTACTTAGAGTCAAAGGTATTGACTCTATTGACATCTCTATCAGGGGTGGTCCGGTTAGCAAAAGGTTGGCACAAATGGAAACCCGATGGATCTGGACACTCTCAACCCTACATCCATCGGGTTTGAATGAGAACATTAGTTTTGCTCCATTTCTATAGTATAATGTCTTCTTTGTTTATATTGTCCCTCATGTGGTCTCCTTCATGATTTTTAATACACATTGTTGTTTCTTGTTTTTATCTGATTTTAATTTCACCTCTTTCTATGCTGCTTCTTGTAGGCTCGCTGATTAGTGTTATGGACGTGCATCTTGGAACTTGTTTCTTGGACATATTTACATTCTGGATTCAAGAAGAATGGGATTCTATGGACTATGCTTTCCCCCCCCCCTCCCCCTCCCCCCTCCCCTTCTTCTCCCCTCCCCCCATACCCTATCCATATGCTGTATTAAGGTCTCTGGACTGTGACCTAACAGTATGATTATCTTTATATCTTTTCTCTTGGGCTATGGGCTGGGTTGTGATGGTTCCGGGTTTATCATGGGCGGCCACCGGCTAGCAATATTTTGTATAATCTGACTTTGTGGGTAAAATAATTCCTACTAGTTTATAGTTTCACTTATTTCTATATTTAATGAGGCATCTATTATGTGCTACTATGCATTGCTGGCCTGTGGCCTGTTCATCATATACCTTTCCCCCCCCCCCCCCCCCTTACCCCCTTCCCCCTACCCCCCCCATACACCATATATTATCATTAAGTATCATGACTATTTTAACTGATATTCATATTCATATCGAATCGGACTGGTTTCTATATGTATATTTGTACATATTAGATTAAATCTTGTTTATATGTATTTTGTGCTTGTGCAATGTAATGTGTATTTTCTATATAGTCCCTGATTACAACCATATGGTTCTTCGTCCATTCGTGATTATTATATTGTTGCTGTTATATGACTATGTCTTATTATTGTGGTTCTGATACTTCTATGGTTCTGATTGTCCTGTTATCCTTTAATCAATATATTTGCTGTTTACTTTGAACGATAATTAATAGCTCCGTATTGCCATCTAAATTGTGATCTATGATGTATGTATGTCCTACATGCCATGTAATAATGCACATTATGATCTCTGTGAGTATTCTTTATTAGTATGCATTATATTTTCTACTTATATGTCTCACATCCGATCCCCATGCGGACCACTTGCACGCATGCGTGCCGTTTTGCGCGCGGCGTCCTCCGGATTGCTGTGTCTAGGGGGCGGGTGTCGTCGGATCACATGGTATGATCTGACGTCACCGGCCCTTGACGCGGTGTTCGGCTGGCGTCGCGTGTCGCTATGGCAACGCATGCGTCACGGAAGTGGTGCCGGATCTTGATTGGTGCATGTCCTGCTTATTAGAGCCGGTCAGACAGCATAGCTCCACCCCCCCTGACGAAGGCGGTTGCCGAAACGGCCGTCGGGTAGGCGGATCTTCCGGCTTGATCACTCTCCATCCTATACTACACGTGGTAAGCTCCTTTGCCGCTCTGTGCATACATTGGTATCAGCTGCCGTTATCTTTGGGTAAGCTGACCTTTCGGCTTAATCACTCTCCATCCTGCTATATATGCAGTAAACTATTTGCCGTTCTGGGCTCTTATATATGTATATATGTCGTTCACCGCTATTTTCGCTCTATGTGATAGGCTCTATTGAGCCAGACTGGGTCAATCTGTTTCATGGGACTTTTGCCATCGTCCCTTATGTACTCCTTTATTTAGTGATAAAGATATATATACATTTTTTTGCCCTAATTACACTGTGGCGTGCATATTTATAGTCTTATCCACGTGACCTTTGCCAGACCTTTGAAGGCAGTAATTTCTGTAATATTGGTTCACACTGTATCCACGATATATATGATCAAGCACACTATGTATGCTTGATCTTTGATGGTACTATAATCTTTGTTATGGGCTAATATTATAATGTTACATCTGTAATATATATGTGATTATGCGTATCATTAATTTACATCTATGCCGTTATATACATTACCATTTGCTATTTGATGCTTGTCCAAGGTCTGGCAATTGGTATATATTGTGACTAATTCTTGCCGGTTGGTCCTTGTTTGGTGTTTTAATATTTTATCTGTGTGTCCACCCAGCACTGGTCAATAAAGAATTCTTTTTCACCTTATGGACGGCTGATCGTTCTTTCTTTTCCTCCTTCACTATTCAATATGCGATTTGTCCAGTATGGATATGTAGTCAATGGTTGCACTATATAAGGGATCTATACTCCTATTATCATATATATAGTGACAAAAATGCAACCTTTTCTCCTGTGTGTTTTCTTTATTTATAGGTATGTATAGAATCAGCCTGATAGTGCCAGTATAGCACTGGTTTTAGTTTATATACGAAAATCCTGATGATTGGT
>NC_134358.1:554622379-554642379 GCF_048569485.1 Anomaloglossus baeobatrachus | reverse complement strand
TCCCCTCTATCTATCTATCCCTCTATCTATCCCTCTATCTATCTATCCCTCTATCTATCCCTCTATCTATCTATCTATCTATCCCTCTATCTATCCTTCTATCTATCTATGCCTCTATCTATCTATCCCTCTATCTATCTATCCCTCTATCTATCTATCCCTCTATCTATCCCTCTATCAATCCCTCTATCTATCTATCCCTCTATCTATCCCTCTATCTATCCATCTATCTATCTCTCCCTCTATCTTTCTATCTATCCCTCTATCTATCCATCTATTTATCTATCCCTCTATCTATCTATCTATCTATCATCTATCCCTCTATCCATCTATCTATCTATCCCTCTATCTATCCCTCTATCTATCCCTCTATCCATCTATCTATCTATCCCTCTATCTATCTATCTATCCCTCTATCCATCTATCTATCTATCCCTCTATCTATCCCTCTATCTATCCCTCTATCCATCTATCTATCTATCTATCCCTCTATCTATCCCTCTATCTATCCCTCTATCCATCTATCTATCTATCTATCCCTCTATCTATCGCTCTATCTATCTATCCCTCTATCTATCCATCTATCCCTCTATCCATCTATCTATCTATCCCTCTATTTATCCCTCTATCTATCTATCCCTCTATCTATCCCTCTATCTATCCCTCTATCTATCCCTCTATCTATCTATCTATCTATCCCTCTATCCATCTATCTATCCCTCTATCTATCCCTCTATCTATCCCTCTATCTATCTATCCCTCTATCTATCTATCCCTCTATCTATCCCTCTATCTATCCCTCTATCTATCTATCTATCCCTCTATCTATCCCTCTATCTATCCCTCTATCTATCCCTCTATCTATCCCTCTATCTATCCCTCTATCTATCCCTCTATCCATCTATCTATCTATCCCTCTATCTATCCCTCTATCTATCTATCCCTCTATCTATCCCTCTATCCATCTATCTATCTATCCCTCTATCCATCTATCCCTCTATCTATCCCTCTATCTATCCCTCTATCTATCCCTCTATCTATCCCTCTATCTATCCCTCTATCTATCTATCTATCCCTCTATCTATCTATCTATCCCTCTATCCATCTATCTATCTATCCCTCTATCCATCTATCTATCTATCCCTCTATCTATCCCTCTATCTATCCCTCTATCCATCTATCTATCTATCTATCCCTCTATCTATCCCTCTATCTATCCCTCTATCCATCTATCTATCTATCTATCTATCCCTCTATCTATCGCTCTACCTATCTATCCCTCTATCTATCCATCTATCCCTCTATCCATCTATCTATCTATCCCTCTATTTATCCCTCTATCTATCTATCCCTCTATCTATCCCTCTATCTATCCCTCTATCTATCCCTCTATCTATCCCTCTATCTATCCCTCTATCTATCTATCTATCTATCCCTCTATCCATCTATCTATCCCTCTATCTATCCCTCTATCTATCCCTCTATCTATCTATCCCTCTATCTATCTATCCCTCTATCTATCCCTCTATCTATCCCTCTATCTATCTATCTATCCCTCTATATATCCCTCTATCTATCCCTCTATCTATCCCTCTATCTATCCCTCTATCTATCCCTCTATCTATCCCTCTATCTATCCCTCTATCCATCTATCTATCTATCCCTCTATCTATCCCTCTATCTATCTATCCCTCTATCTATCCCTCTATCCATCTATCTATCTATCCCTCTATCTATCTATCCCTCTATCTATCCCTCTATCTATCCCTCTATCTATCCCTCTATCCATCTATCTATCTATCCCTCTATCTATCCCTCTATCTATCCCTCTATCTATCCCTCTATCCATCTATCTATCTATCTATCCATCTATCTATCCCTCTATCTATCTATCCCTCTATCTATCCCTCTATCCATCTATCTATCTATCCCTCTATCCATCTATCTATCCCTCTATCTATCCCTCTATCTATCCCTCTATCTATCCCTCTATCTATCTATCTATCCCTCTATCCATCTATCTATCCCTCTATCTATCCCTCTATCTATCCCTCTATCTATCCCTCTATCTATCCCTCTTTCTATCCCTCTATCTATCCCTCTATCTATCCCTCTATCTATCCCTCTATCTATCCCTCTATCTATCCCTCTATCTATCCCTCTATCTATCTATCTATCCCTCTATCCATCTATCTATCCCTCTATCTATCCCTCTATCTATCTATCCCTCTATCTATCTATCCCTCTATCTATCTATCCCTCTATCTATCTATCCCTCTATCTATCCCTCTATCCATCTATCTATCTATCCCTCTATCTATCCCTCTATCTATCCCTCTATCCATCCCTCTATCCATCTATCTATCTATCTATCCATCTATCTATCCCTCTATCTATCTATCCCTCTATCTATCCCTCTATCCATCTATCTATCTATCCCTCTATCCATCTATCTATCCCTCTATCTATCCCTCTATCTATCCCTCTATCTATCCCTCTATCTATCTATCTATCCCTCTATCCATCTATCTATCCCTCTATCTATCCCTCTATCTATCCCTCTATCTATCCCTCTTTCTATCCCTCTATCTATCCCTCTATCTATCTATCCCTCTATCTATCCCTCTATCTATCCCTCTATCCCTCTATCCCTCTATCCCTCTATCTATCCCTTTATCTATCCCTCTATCTAGCCCTCTATCTAGCCCTCTATCTAGCCCTCTATCTAGCCCTCTATCTAGCCCTCTATCTATCTATCCCTCTATCTATCCCTTTATCTATCCCTCTATCTATCCCTCTATCTATCCCTCTATCTATCTATCTATCCCTCTATCTATCCCTCTATCTATCTATCCCTCTATCTATCTATCCCTCTATCTATCCCTCTATCTATCCCTCTATCTATCCCTCTATCCATCTATCTATCTATCCCTCTATCCCTCTATCTATCCCTCTATCTATCCCTCTATCTATCCCTCTATCCATCTATCTATCTATCCCTCTATCCCTCTATCTATCCCTCTATCTATCCCTCTATCTATCTATCTATCCCTCTATCTATCCCTCTATCCATCTATCTATCTATCCCTCTATCTATCCCTCTATCTATCTATCTATCTATCCCTCTATCTATCCCTCTATCTATCCCTCTATCTATCTATCCCTCTATCTATCCATCTATCCCTCTATCCATCTATCTATCTATCCCTCTATCTAGCTATCTGTTAGGGCCAGGTGGAAGGGCAGACCCAGGAGGTGGATCCACTGGGCCGAACTCCTTGATGATGGTAAGGGGTCCGGTAGCTGGAGCACTACAGGTAGCAGGGCAGTCCGTGCACAAGAGTATAATAGAGAAGTCCCTGGGACCACGGAGTCACTGAAGGTAGTCCGGGTGACGGAGCTCAGGTTCGGAAGCCGAGATGATGTCAGGCGGAGTCTGGAACCGTTGGAGCGAGATGACGGGTCACCACAGGGGTCAGAGATGGTACGGACTGTCAGGATGGCAGATAGGCAGCGTTCGGGGTGCGGGAGTCGGCAGGACCGGATGGCGAGGCAGGATCGGCTCTAGAAGAGAGATACGTAAGTATGGCAAAGAGACACAAGGAGACCTGACTCCTAGCTTGGGAAACACGAAGATCAGGCCCCGCCCACTTGGACATTCAACCCCTTTATACCCTGAACCTGTGTGCTTCATTTCCTGTCATTGGACGCTGGCCCTTTAAGAAAGGGTCAATGACCGCGCGCGCGCAATAATGCGCATGCGCGCGGCCCGGGTGCCAGAAGCCAGAGCAGGAAGCTGGGAGGAGGAAGCAGCAGAGCCGGGCTGGGGCTGAGACGCCGACGGGCGCCGGGAGCGGGGACCAGGACGCCTAGGAAGCGCCGGCAATGGATGCTGGAGAGTGGGGAGCGGCGGAGACCGGACTGAAGAACCGGGGAGCGAGCCAGGGGAGCCGGGGAGCGTGACAGGTGAGCCGGGGAGCAGCGCAGGGGACCCGGGGAGCGTGACACTATCCCTCTATCTATCTATCTCTCTATCTATCTCTCTATCTATCCCTCTATCTATCTATCCCTCTATCTATCTATCCCTCTATCTATCTATCCCTCTATCTATCTATCCCTCTATCTATCCCTCTATCTATCTATCCCTCTATCTATCTATCCCTCTATCTATCTATCCCTCTATCTATCTATCTATCCCTCTATCTATCTATCTATCCCTCTATCTATCTATCCCTCTATCTATCCCTCTATCTATCCCTCTATCTATCTATCCCTCTATCTATCTATCCCTCTTTCTATCCTTCTATCTATCTATCCATCTATCTATTTATGCCTCTATCTATCTATCTATCCATCTATCTATCTCTCCCTCTATCCCTCTATCTATCCTTTTATCTATCTATCTATCCCTCTATCTATCTATCCCTCTATCTATCTATCCCTCTATCTATCTATCTATCTATCCCTCTATCTATCTATCTATCCCTCTATCTATCTATCCCTCTATCTATCCCTCTATCTATCTATCTATCTATCCCTCTATCTATCTATCTATCCCTCTATCTATCTATCTATCCCTCTATCTATCTATCTATCCCTCTATCTATCTATCCCTCTATCTATCTATCTATCCCTCTATCCCTCTATCTATCCCTCTATCTATCCCTCTATCTATCTATCTATCCCTCTATCTATCTATCCCTCTATTTATCTATCCCTCTATCTATCTATCTATCCCTCTATCTATCCTTCTATCTATCTATCTATCTATCCTTCTATCTATCTATCCCTCTATCGATCTATCTATCCCTCTATCTATTGCTCTATCTATCCCTCTATCCATCTATCCCTCTATCTATCCCTCTATCTATCCCTCTATCTATCTATCCCTCTATCTATCTATCCCTCTATCTATCTATCTATCCCTCTATCCCTCTATCTATCTATCCCTCTATCTATCTATCTATCTATCCCTCTATCCCTCTATTTATCTATCCCTCTATCTATCTATCCCTCTATCTATCCTTCTATCTATCTATCTATCCTTCTATCTATCTATCTATCCCTCTATCCATCTATCCCTCTATCTATCCCTCTATCTATCCCTCTATCTATCTAGCCCTCTATCTAACCCTCTATCTATCTATCCCTCTATCTATCTATCTATCCCTCTATCTATCTATCCCTCTATCTATCTATCCCTCTATCTATCTATCCCTCTATCTATCTATCTATCCCTCTATCTATCTATCCCTCTATCTATCTATCTATCCCTCTATCTATCTATCTATCCCTCTATCTATCTATCCCTCTATCTATCTATCTATCCCTCTATCTATTTATCCCTCTATCTATCTATCCATCTATCTATCTATCCCTCTATCTATCCATCTATCTATCCCTCTATCTAATCTATCTATCTATCCCTCTATCTATCTATCCATCTATCTATCTCTCCCTCTATCTTTCTATCTATCCATCTATCTATCTATCCCTCTATCCATCTATCTATCTATCCCTCTATCTATCTATCTATCTATCTATCCCTCTATCCATCTATCTATCCCTCTATCTATCCCTCTATCCATCTATCTATCTATCCCTCTATCTATCTATCCATCTATCTATCTATCCCTCTATCTATCTATCCATCCATCCATCCATCCATCCATCCATATATCTATCTATCTCTCGATCTATGTATCTATCTACGGTGGTATGCAAAAGTTTGTAAACTTGTAAACGCTTTTTGTAGTAGACAACAAACTTTCACTTCTTGTTTGAGGGATTTTCATCCATTCTTCCTTGGAAAAGTCTTGCAGTGAGATTCATGGCTTGTCTTACATGCACTGTCTTCTTTGGAGACATCTTCCAGTTCTGTGAGATTCCTGGCTCGTCTTGCATGCTCTGCTATTCCTTGGAGACGTCTTCCAGTTCTGTGAGATTCCTGGTCTCGTCTTCCAGTTCTGTGAGATTCCTGGCTCATCTTCCAGTTCTCTGAGATTCCTGGCTCGTCTTGCATGCACTGCTATTCCTTGGAGACATCTTCCAGTTCTGTGAGATTCCTGGTCTTGTCTTCTAGTTCTGTGAGATTCCTGGCTCATCTTGCATGCACTGCTATTCCTTGGAGACGTCTTCCAGTTCTGTGAGATTCCTGGTCTCGTCTTCTAGTTCTGTGAGATTCCTGGCTCGTCTTGCATACACTGCTCTTTTGAGGTCTAGCCACAGATTTTCAATGATGTTCAGATCAGGGGACTGTGAGAGCCATTGTAAAACCTTCAGCTTGTACCTTTTGAAGTCATCTATTGTGCACTCTGATGTGTGTTTAGGATCATCATTATCCATTTGTAGAAGCCACCCTCTTTCCTCGTCTTTTTAACTTTAGCTTTTTTACAAATGGTGTTATGTTTGCATCAAGGATTTGTTGAAAGTTCATTGAATCCATTCTTCCCTCTACCTGCAAAATGTTCCCTGTGCCATTGGCTACAACACAACCCCAAAGCATGACTGATCCACCTCCATGCTTAATAGTTGGCGAGATGTTCTTTTCCTGAAATTCTGTGCCTTTTTTTCTCCACACATACCTTCATCATTGTGGCCAAAGAATTCTTTTTAACCTCACCTCAGGCTTGTTTAGATGTTCCTTTGCATATGTTTGACACTGAATTTTATGGTGAAGAAGCAGGAGAGGTTTTCTTCTGATGACTCTTCCATATTTGTGCAGGTTTCTCTGAACAGTAGAAAAATGCACCACAACTCCAGAGTATGCAAATCGTCCTCAAGGTCTTTTGCAGTCATGCAGGGGGTTGTGATTTGCCTCTCAATCCTACAATGACCTCCACTGTTCCTCGTAGCTGCCATTTCTTAATTACATTTGTAACTGAGGAAAGGGCAACTTGAAAACACTTTGCTATCTTCTTATAGCCTTCTCCTGTTTTCCACCATTTTCAGAGTGCTGGGCAGCTGCTTAGAACAACCCACTGCTGCTGTGTTTTGGCACAAGATTAAAGGAGGCTGAGTTTTTTTATAAAGTTGTGAAATTTGTATCACCTGGCCTTTCCTAACGATGATATATGCAGCAATTACCAGCCCAGCTCTGCTACATCTTTTGGTGTCACTGCGCTGCATTACGAAGTGCTTTCTCCCATCTGAATGAACCTGCTGGTGGAGGGGGAAGGGGTTATGTGACATCACTTGTGACACCTGAAGACATCTGGCTTTGTTACCTGCCACTGACAAGCACAGGTGGTAGCAGGGGACCTCCCCCTTCGGTGGGGGGGGGGGGGGAAATCAGGGGCTTTATGTTTTAGAGATCTAACCTCAAAAATCCATGACCCGGGGACTATAAAGCACATAAGAAATATGTTTGCCGTCATCCTACATCTATCCCATAATTCACTCGGTCTTTAATCCCTTCCCAATATTTGCTTTTGTTCTCTAATTATTTCCTGACAACGGATGACAAAGAAAAGAATTTCATTGTCGGACTCCGTTGTGTGCGGGGGGCGGAGCCGAGCGGGGGGCGGAGCCAGGCGCTGAGGATGTCAGTGGCATTGCTGCGGTCTGCATGGCTGGGGACAGGTGAGAGTGTGAGTGAGTGTTGTGAGTGAGTGAGTGTGTATGTGAGTGAGTGAGTGTACACATGCGGAGTGCGGGAGGGGGTGGAGCCGAGCGGGGGGCGGAGCCAAGCGCTGAGGATGTCAGTGGCATTGCTGCAGTCTGCATGGCTGGGGACAGGTGAGAGTGTGAGTGAGTGTTGTGAGTGAGTGAGTGTGTGTGTATGTGTGTGAGTGTACACATGCAGAGAGGGGAGGGGGTGGAGCCGAGCGGGGGGCGGAGCCAGGCGCTGAGGATGTCAGTGGCATTGCTGCGGTCTGCATGGCTGGGGACAGGTGAGAGTGTGAGTGAGTGTGTATGTGAGTGTGTGAGTGAGTGTACACATGCGGAGTGCGGGAGGGGCGTAGCCGAGCGGGGGGTGGAGCCAAGCGCTGAGGATGTCAGTGGCAGTGCTGCGGTCTGCATGGCGGGGGACAGGTGAGTGTGTGAGTGAGTGAGTGTTGTGAGTGAGTGTGTATGTGAGTGTGAGAGTGAGTGTACACATACAGAGTGCGGGAGGGGGTGGAGCCGAGTGAGGGGCGGAGCCAAGCGCTGAGGATGTCAGTGGCATTGCTGCGGTCTGCATGGCAGGGGACAGGTGAGTGTGAGTGAGTGTTGTGAGTGAGTGTGTGTGTGAGTGAGTGTACACATGCAGAGTGCGGGAGGGGGCGGAGCCGAGCGGGGGGCGGAGCCAGGCGCTGAGGATGTCAGTGGCAGTGCTGCGGTCTGCATGGCAGGGGACAGGTGAGTGTGTGTGTGTGTGTGTGTGAGTGAGTGTTGTGAGTGTGTGTGTACATGTGCGGAGTGCGGGAGGGGGCGGGGCCGAGCGGGGAAGTGTCGGCTCCCTGCACACGTAACCAGACTAAATATCGGGTAAAGCAAAACACCCGATTTATACCTTGGTTACCCGATATTTACCTTGGTTATGGGCATACACCGCTTAGCGCTGGCTCCTTGCACCGTAACCAGGGTAAATGTCGGGTAACCAAGCAAAGCTGGTGACGTGTGCAGGGAGCCAGAGAGCATGCGCAGCGAAATCCGACGGATTGCACTGCTCAAAAAACGTTACAAGCTGCGTTCCTACCGCCTACCGTTCCACGACTGATCAGTCGGGCGGAGGGTGCAACGCAGCATCATCAGTCACAATCTGCCGCTCATACAAGTCTATGGGAGCAACGGAATCCGCTAAACGGATTCCGTTGTTTACCAGAGCAGCGGATTGTGACTGATACAATTTAACGGAAGTGTGAACTTAGCCTAAGGCCTGTTTCACACATCCAGCTTTTTGCCGTTTTGCCGGATCCGGCGCTCTCCCGTACAGTTAATACAGTACAGTGACAGCGCAACAAGCGCCGGTCACATGCTGTCATGTGACCGGCACATGTGACCCGGAAGTTACAGCGCTGTCACTGTACTGTATTAACTGTACGGGAGAGCGCCGCATCCGGCAAAACGGCAAAAAGCTGGATGTGTGAAACCGGCCTTAGGAGAGCTATCAAGACCAAAAAATGAAAAGTCTGATCCTTCAAAGTTTGTTGTTTGTTTGTTTTTTTTTACTTCTCAACATTTATTCTATGAGTGAACTAATATTTTAATAATATTTTATAATTTGAGGGATCGGACCTTTCCGGCAGTGGCCATGATAACGATCATTGTTCCTTGAAGAAAAAACAAAAAAGCCAGCACTAAATGTGCACTTCAGCACTAAAAATTCCAACGGTACTTATTATAAATTTGCGATTTTTGTCAAAAAAAAAATTGCAATTTCTTGAGCCACCCCGCCACGTCACGGCAAATCTCTTTGGGGCAGTCCTACGCAAAAATATTTTTATAAAATGTGCCATACGGCCTCACATATGAATAGTAGAACTGCTCTTAGCAGCACTTCTTTTTTTTCCTTTGGGAAAAGGTAGTTACTTAAGGGTGCTAGCGATGTCGAGCGTGACAGCACCCGCCCCCCGTCGTTCGTGCGACATTTGGTGCTCGCTGCCGTAGTGAACATTATCGCTACGGCAGCGTCACACGCACATACCTGTTCAGCGACGTCGCTGTGACCGCCAAACAATCCCTCTTTCAAGGGGGAGGTGCGTTCGGCGTCATAGCGGCGTCAATAAGCGGTCGCCCAATAGAAGCGGAGGGGCGGAGATGAGCGGGACGTAACATCCCGCCCACCTCCTTCCTTCCTTATTGCCGGTGGACGCAGGTAAGGAGATGTTTGTCGCTCCTGCGGTGTCACACACAGCGATGTGTGCTGCCACAGGAACGAGGAACAACCAGCGGCATGCACCACCAATGATATTAAGGAAAGGAGCGGCGTGTCAACGATCACCGTTTTTGAACGATTTTGCGATCGTTGATCGTCGCTCCTAGGTGTCACACGCTGCGATGTCGCTAACGGCGCCGGATGTGCGTCACTAACGACGTGACCCCCGACGATATATCGTTAGCGATGTCACAGTGTGTAAAGCACCCTTTACACTTTGTCTTTTTCATAAAAACAAAATTTTACATTTTAAACTTTTTTTATTACTTTTTTTTATAATAGACCTTAACTATGATTCATTTGATTGCATGTTCTGTTGTCACAGATGTGTCATGGGTGGCAGACAGTCATGTAGTTTCTGGCAATAGAAGGTCACAGTATTTGGCTGTGCAGAATGCTTCCTGACTTTCTATTGTTCCTGCTCTTAGTATTCATTGTACTAGGCCACTTTCCTGCTGCATTTTCATCTCTTCCCCTTTAGGACTCAGCGGAGCTCTCCTTCCATCCAACTGCTGATCATCAGTATTCTCCATGTGCTTAAATCTTTCCTGGACTGGTCCTGGTTATATTATTCAGTTCATTCTAGCTCTGGATGCAAGCAGGTGGCTTGTACTTCTCTGTGGTATCATTGCTGAAACTTTGCTGAACTTCTACCGGTGTCATCTGTGGATAAGTAGTTCATGCATTTCCCCCCATGTGTCCTCCTTATGTCTTCTCTAGTGTTTAGTGGGGTTGACGACAAGCTCATCCCATCCATTCCCCATTTAGGTTCCAGCACTATGGATACCTAGGGTTAGGTATTCTGCTTGGCGTATACGTGTAGAACCTGTCTAGGGTGGTGAGGGACCCCAGGGCCAGGGTAGGTTTGGTCAAGGGTCACCATCTCCCTCTTCCCTAAACACAGGGTTTCTTTCCCTTCCCTTTGCTTGGTACTTCCCCGTACCTAGCGTCACATCTGTACACTGCAGAAGTTCAGTATTGCAAATATATACTTTATGGGGGAGTTTGGGCCCCTTTCTATTAGCCCAAGGGCAGAAGACTCAACAGGACTATCTATTACATGGTAACCCATTGGCTTCAATGGGAGCCATGCAATATTACATTTTCCCTGCAGATAGATGCTGTTCCCTGACACCCCGGGAAACTACATGAAAGACGAGGACGAGGGTGTGTGCATTAAGGTTCTAGGGGTGGTAAGCCCGTGTAGGTCACATGTTGACGATGGCTTCGGCTGACCAAGACCCAATATTAACCCATTTCGGCAAGGAGACCACCAATTCCTTTTAAACAGCAGAGCTTCAAGTTTTCAGAGCCTAGGGAACTCTCACCCGGGACACTCACTTTATCTGACTATTCCGCCTTCGGACCGTTACCTGTCATGCTTGGTATGGGGGAATATCAGTCGAATGGTGAAAAGGAGGGGGGAGAGGGGAACCCTGTCTCTAGGGAAGGGGGAAGATGGTGACCCCTGGTGAAACCTACCACTGACGCCCCTATATAGGATCCACACCTATACGCCGATCAGGATACCTAGGCCCTGGCTGACTATGAAATAGGCCCTAGGTAGTGACCGGATGGCATGAGCACTAGTCAACCCCACTAAGACCTAAATAACACATAGAAAACAATCAGGGGAATGTAAACGGACAACTTATCTGCAAGATGACTGGGAAAATTACAGCAACATACAACACAGTGTTACAACAGGAGATTTCAAGCCGACAGTTTGCAATCTGGACAGCATAAAAATAAACTCTATCACTGGCAACAAACCAAGGGGAAATGCAGGTATATATAGACACAAGGAGAGGGGGTAAGGATTTTCAGCTGAACTGCCAAGATATCCACAGGGTCCACAAGGGAAAGAGTTAACTCTAACAGGGAAGATACATAGAACTCCATTCACACCAAGGAAGAAAGAATAGAATATCAAGGAGCAGATTGTGCAGCCAAACGCAGCGACCTTCTGCAGCCGAACACCAATGGGTAGTCTAGTAACCGTGACATTACCTTTAAGAGCTGTAGATCATTCAAGGCCTGACTACCTGTCGTCCTTCTATCCAGACTCTTCTCACTAGGGCAATGCAATTCAAACGTCGGTCTTTTCTGATTGCACTATCTTGTCTCAGTCTACTTTCTCCTGCTCGCCACGTCACCCACTGCATGCAGCCTTGACGACATTTCAGACCATAGGTCTGTTCTAGTCACACGTTGGGCCCTGTCTGACCTTCTAGTATTAAAAACCATCCCTTTCCCTACATGCTAACTCCTCCCACTATAGCCTAATCCCAACTTTTAACTATTTCTGACTCTGTTCACTGTATGTTATTGGACTGAACTCAACTCCCTCAAAGGACAGTGTACAAAATTAAACATGAAAACATCTCAATCCATCAGATGACTACAAATCACAGTGTCACGGTCGCCTCTCTGCTGTAAGAGATTAGTGACAGGTTCTGGGTCTGAGTCTCTCCTTACCAGGTGAGACTCTACCATTTAAATGTGGTTTCATTCCTTTGGGAAAGCGGAAGTTAATGTCAGTTTTCTTTCCAGCAGCCTCAGACTCCTGATCTGGTGTTTCCGGTTTGGACCATTCCCAGTCCCTTTATATACCCTCTACTACCAGCAGAGGGTGTTGGTTATTCTTGATTCACTTATGGTAGATTCTGGTCTTGGAGGAAGAAGGAGCTGGTGGAGCCCTCTCTTGGAGTTGCTGGTGTGGCTTCAGTCTTGGTTCTGACTGCAGCAGTCTGTTGTGGTGTTTTCCCCGTCTGTCTTCCGTTCCCGATATGTTGTTTCAGTGCAGCGGTGAGGCTAGTGTCCGTCACCTGCCTAATACCTAGCCAGAGACTATGTTGCAGGAAGATATGGGGGGGGTCACAGAGATAAGGGCTCCTGGACTGACCCTCAGGCTAGGGGACCCTAGCTATCCCTGATCCCAGGATTACCTCTGATGGTGAGGACGCCTGGACCGCCACCCTGGCCCTGCTCCTGCCCAGCTCTGAGCTAGTAGTGTCACAGGAAGGTATGAGGGTAACAGGGATAAGGGATCCTGAACTGACCCTCAGACTAGGGGACCCTAGTTATCCCTGATACCAGGATTTCCTCTGATGGTGAGGATGCCTGGACCGCCACCCTGGCCCTGCTTCTAACCAGCCCTGTGCTAGTAATGTCAAGGGAAGGTACGAGGGTAACAGGTATAAGGGCTCCTGGACTGACCCTCAGGCTAAGGGACCCTAGCTATCCCTGATCCCAGGATTACCTCTGATGGTGAGGACGCCTGGGCCGCCACCCTGGCTCTGCTCCTAACCAGCCCTGAGCTAGTAATGTCACAGGAAGGTATGGGGGTAACAGGGATAAGGGCTCATGGACTGACCCTCAGGCTAAGGAACCCTAGCTATCCCTGATCCCAGGATTACCTCTGATGGTGAGGATGTTTGGACTGCCACCCTGGCCCTGCTTCTAACCAGCCCTGAGCTAGTAATGTCACAGGAAGGTATGGGGGTAACGGGGATGAGGGCCCCTGGACTGGTCCTTAGGCTAGGGGACCCTAGCTATCCCTGATCCCAGGATTACCTCTGATGGTGAGGATGTCTGGGCCGCCACCCTGGCTCTGCTCCTAACCAGCCCTGAGCTAGTAATGTCACAGGAAGGTATGGGGGTAACAGGGATAAGGGCTCATGGACTGACCCTCAGGCTAAGGAACCCTAGCTATCCCTGATCCCAGGATTACCTCTGATGGTGAGGATGTTTGGACTGCCACCCTGGCCCTGCTTCTAACCAGCCCTGAGCTAGTAATGTCACAGGAAGGTATGGGGGTAACGGGATGAGGGCCCCTGGACTGGTCCTTAGGCTAGGGGACCCTAGCTATCCCTGATCCCAGGATTACCTCTGATGGTGAGGATGTCTGGGCCGCCACCCTGGCTCTGCTCCTAACCAGCCCTGAGATAGTAATGTCACAGGAAGGTATGGGGGTAACGGGGATGAGGGCCCCTGGACTGGTCCTTAGGCTAGGGGACCCTAGCTATCCATGATCTCAGGATTACATCTGATGGTGAGGACGCCTGGGCCGCCACCCTGGCCCTGCTCCTTACTAGCCCTGATCTAGTATCCCCTTTCCCACCACCTAAGGGGAGAACCGGGAACAGAGCAGTAACCTTACAGTAAACAGACAAACAGGGGTAACTAAAGCTCAGTCACACTGCACCCAAACACAGAGGTATAAACAACATATGGTAACGGGGAAAACCAAAGCAGGGAAGAAAATTCAAGACAAAGGGTAACTCTACAACAATAGGAAGCACACAGCAACACTTGTACCAGCAGCTGCGAATGACTCTCCCTCTCCACGGAAGAACTTGGAAGAATACTCTATCAACTGCAAGGAAGAGGCGGCTGATGGGGCTTTTTAACCTCATAACGACGGCCGTACGACTTAAAGCGGCGGCAAAACAGGGTACTTATTCTGTTCCGCCGCTTTAAAGCGGCGGCCCGAAAAAACCCTGTAGCGCCCCCCAGCGACCGAAAATCTCGGGGGTTTCAGCTACCGGGGGTAGCTGAGACCCCCCAGATTATGAATCGGGGTGTTTTTTTTGGACCCCGACCATGTGATCGCCGGTATACACCGTATACCGACGAACACATGAAAAAAAAAGAAATGGCCGGTAAAACTGATTTCTTTTTCATCTGACATGATCAAACATGTCAGATGATAAAGAAATCTAACCCCCTAGTTCCCCCAAAGCCCCCGGTACCGGAGAGTCCCCCCACCCCCACCCCTACCCCCACCGGACATCCAAAATGGCGCCGAAGCGCACAGAAAACTGCAGCCGCCGCCGGCTCTGCAGTCATTTCCCTCCGATCTGAAATGATCAAACATTTCAGATCGGAGGGAAATGTCCTCCCCCTGACCCCTCCTCCGGTCTACCGGAGCCCTCTGGTCACCGGAGCCCCCTCCGGTTCTCCAGAGCCACCACCCCCCTCCCCCCTCCGGAGCGTGGAAGATGGCGGCGCACAGCGCGCGGCCGCCTTCATTCTGCTCTTTCTGCCGCATGTGACACGTCACATGCGGCAGAAAGGTGTCCCCAGGTCCCACTAGGTCACCCCCCGTCACCCCCCCCCCCCAAGCCCCCGGTTATACGTTACCGGTCTGCCGCTCCGGGCCCGCGATCGCCGCCTCCTTCTTCAATGCTGGCGGCGCATGCGCAGACAGCGGCTGTCAGCTGGATCCCTGCAAGCAGGGATCCTGCTGGCGTCGCTGATGCACAGGCTCCACTGTGGACCGGGGGAGGGTGAGTGCAGTGATCTGCAGCCACACTCCTCACATGGAGAGGCTGCTGTTCCAGAAAATGGGGGGTACGTTCTGTGAGCGTGCCCCTCATATTCTGGAATGAGCTTACTGCAGGTCACTCTGCCCTAGGTTGGACCGGGGCAGAGTGAGTGCAGTATTCTCAGATTACTGCACCCACACTGCTCATGGAGAGCTTGCTCTTCCAGAAAATGGGGGATACGTTCCCTGAACGTGCCCCCCATATTCTAGAAGGTCCAGAGTCGCCGAGGGACCTCCAAAATGGATTACAGCGACCGAAATTTCTTTATTTTCAATAAATTGGTAAAAGAGGAATGTTTCGGGGAGTGTTTTTTCAAATAAATTTTTTTTTTGTCTTTTTTTTTTCTATTACTGACTGGGTTAGTGATGTCGGGTATCTGTTCAGATGCCGTGACATCACTAACCCCAGGGCTTGATGCCAGGTGACATTACAGCTGGTATCAACCCCATATATTACCCCGTCTGCCACCGCACCAGGGCGCGGGATGAGCTGGGGCGAAGCGCCAGGATTGGCGCATCTAATGGATGCGCCACTTCTGGGGCGGCTGCGGCCTGCTATTTTTAGGCTGGGAAGAGTCCAATAACCATGGCTCTTCCCACCCTGAGAATACCAGACCCCAGCTGTCCGCTTCACCTTGGCTGGTGATCTAATTTGGGGGGGACCCCACGTTTTTTTTTTTTTTTAAAAAAACGCCTGGGGAGCCCTCCAAATTGATCACCAGCCAAGGTGAAGCTGTCAGCTGTGGTTTGCAGGCTACAGCTGTCTGCTTTACCCTAGCTGGCTATCAAAAATAGGGGGGACCCCACGTCATTTATTTTAATTATTAATTTTTTGGGGGGCTAAATACAAGGCTAGGCACCCTTTAGTGCCACATGAAAGGCACTAAAGGGCGCCAGCTTAGAATATGCAGGGGAATGGGACGTTATATTTGTTTGACATCTATCCATTCATCCATTGTAGCATTTTACGCTGTGTGCCCACAATCAGGGTTTGCAGCGTTTTGGGCGCAGAGTGTTTTCCCTGTGTCCATGACGCTGCGTTGTGCAGTAGAAGCACAGTGGAAGGATTTTTAGAAATCCCATGCCCAATGTGCTTCTTTTCTCCGCAGCATAAACCGACCTGTGGTGCAGCTTCCCGAGCCTCAGCATGTCAATTTATGCTGCGGAGATGAGTGTTCTCTGCAGGTAGCATAGAGCTCCACAGCGGCCTGAACCCAAATCGTGGGCTTGGGCAGCTGCGTTCTCCCGTGGACAACACTCACATCTCTGCAGGAGGCTGACACTGTGTACTAGATGCCGTGTCGCTGGATCATGGCCACAGAGCCTAACAGTGAGACATTTGTTGCTACAGCAACATTTTTGTGAAGTACCTGTGGATTCAAAATGCTTACTATATTCCTGAATAAAATCCAGTTTCCAAAATGGGGTCACTTGTGGGGGTTTTCTGATGTATAGGTACCCAAGGGGCCCTGCTAATGTGACATGGTGCGCGCAATTTATTTCAACTTTTCCAGAATTCAAATGGTGCTCCTTCCATTCCAAGCCCTCCCATTTATCCAAACAGAGGTTTTTGGCCACATGTGGGGTATCCCTGTGCTCATAAGACATTGGATAACAACCTGTGGGGTCCACGGTTTGTTGTTGTCTCTTGAAAAAGTGAGAAATTTGATGCTAAAGCAACAGTTTTGTGAAAAAAATGAAAATTTTCAATATGGCAACCTAAGCTTATCAAATTCTGTGAAGTACTCGTGGATTCAAACTGCTCACTATACACCTTGATAAAAGCCTTGAGGTGTCTTGTTTCCAGAATGAAGTCACTTGTGGGGGACCGCCACTGTTTAGGCACCTCAGGGGCTCTCCAAATGCAACCTGGCGTCCGCTATTGATTCCAGCCAATTTTGCAGTCAAATGGCACTCCTTCCCTTCCGAGCCCTGCCATGCGCCCAAACAGTTGATTTCCACCACATATAAGGTATCGCCAAACTCAGGAGAAATTGCACAATAAATGTTATGCTGAATTTTTTCCTTTTACTCTTGTAAAAAAAAAAGCTACCTGGTTGAAATAACAATTTTGTGGTAAAATTTTATTTTTTTTTTTTCATGGCTCAACGTTATAAAATTCTGTGAAGCACCTGGGGGTTCAGGGTACTCACCAAACATCTAGATAAATTCCTTGAGGGGCCTAGTTTCCAAAATGGGGCCACTTGTGCGGGGTTTCTGCTGTTTAGGTACCTTAGGGGACCTCCAAATGCGACATGGTGCCCGCAATCTTTTTCAGCCAAATTTCCTTTCTAAAATTCAAATATTGCTCCTTTCGTTCCAAGCCCTCCCATTTGTCCAAACAAAGGTTTCAGACCACATGTGAGGTATCACCGCGCTCATAAAAAAGTGGTTAACAAACCTTGAGGTCAAATTTTTGGAATTACCTCTTGAAAAAGTGAGAAAATTGATGCTAAAGCAACATTTTTGAGAAAATTATTAAAATTTTCAATATGACAACGTAACGTTAACAAAATCTGTGAAGTACCTGTGGATCTAAAATGCTCACTATACCCCTAGATAGAAGCCTTGAGGGGTCTAGTTTCCAAAATGGTGTCACTTGTGAGGGATTTCTTCTGTTTAGGTACCTTAGCGGACCTGTAAATGCAACATGGTGCCCGCAATCTATTTCAGCCAAATTTGCTTTCCAAAATTCAAATATTGCTCCTTCTGTTCCGAGCCCTCCCATTTGTCCAAACAGAGGTTTCTGACCACATGTGGGGTATCGGCGCGCTCATAAGAAAGTGGGGAACAAGTTTTGAGGTCCATTTTGTTGTGTTATTTCTTCTAAAAGTGAATAAATTTGGGTTAGAGCAACATTTTTAGGTAAAATTTAATTTTTGCTTTTTTTCATTCCACATTGCTTTTGTTCATGTGAAGCACCTGAAGGGTTAATAAACTTCTTGAATGTGGTTTTGAGTACTTTGGGGGGTGCAGTTTTTAGAATGGTGTCACTTTTGGGTATTTTCTGTCATCTAGGCCTATTGAAGTCACTTCAAATGTGATGTGGTCCCTAAAAAACTGGTTTTGTAAATTTTGATGTAAAAATGAGAAATTGCTGATAAACTTTGAACCCCTCTAACTTCCTAACAAAAAAAAATTTTGTTTCCAAAATTGTGCTGATGTAAAGTAGACATGTGGGAAATGTTATTTATTAACTATTTTGTGTCACAGAAATCTCTGGTTTAACGGTATAAAAATTCAAAAGTTGAAAATTGCTAAATTTTCAAAATTTTTGCCAATATTCAATTTTTTTCATAAATAAACACAAAAAATATTGTCCTAAATTTGGTACTAACATGAAGTCCAATATGTGACGAAAAAACAATCTCAGAATCACCGGGATCCGTTGAAGCGTTCCAGAGTTATAACCTCATGAAGTGACACTGGTCAGAATTGCAAACTTTGGTCTGGTCATTAAGGTGAAAATTAGCTCCGTCACTAAAGGGTTAAAGGAGGAAAGGAGCGGCCACAGCTGATCTCCAATTAAGCAGCTTTGCAGCAAGGGAGAAACTGGCATTAACCCTTCCTGCACCAACATAACGCAATCTCTCCCCTGACTAGCGCTAGTGCCCACCATTGTTAGAGTATCACCGATGTACCCCTTGTTTGTCGTGGTGTTACCCCTGTTTTGTTGTGTATTTGGTCTCACTCCGGACCCTCCCCTTGTTCGTCTGTGACACATTACATTCACAATGACGGTCATGCAAAACACAATTCACATTACATAACGCAACTCGTCCACCTTCTTACATCAATGTATTGTCCCTTTAATTGTTTCTCCACTATCAAAAGAAAATTTAGCTAGTACTTCCCAGAACCAAGTTGGAAAATTCAAGGTACTAAGTCATCCATGTAGCTGGTCTGCCCTGAAGATACACTAGATTGCTATAGTGCCTGTGGGGCGCACACTGCACCAGTGGTTTACAGAATTCACCACAAGGGGGAGCTCATATAGATATACACAGCTCCCATGGTGTTCACTATCAGCTTTATAAATCCATGTGCAGTGAGCTCCCCCTAGTGGTGACTTCTGGAAGAGCTCCCCCATATCAAAAGATCATTGCAGAATTTAGTACATAATAAATAGGGAAAATAACTAAATTTAATGATCAGCATTGGGACCCCAGCAATTTTATGTCCACCATTATAAAACTGTGATTTACAGAACGACCTTATATCACTTTGATAGGTCAAATCGAAGGGTTAAATGAACTTGTAAACACCTAAACCGTGGCCAAAACAAAGGAACCCCTCTTATAGCCAATGACATCATCAGCTGTCCACAGATAACCCCTCCCCTTTACCCTATGACATCACCAGCCTTCCCCAAATAAGCCTCCTACTAAGTTTATGACATCAGCGACCTCCCCCCATTCATTCCACATCTCGTTTCCATTGCTAATACCAGTGTGCACGCTGCTTATCTTGGCTCCTGCAGTAGAATAAAACTCTCCTCTCTCTTTGTCCCTCTTTTACATTGAATTAAACTACAAGCTGGAAAATGAGATTCTTAAATATATTCTATCATAAACAGAAAGATAAGGCAGATATTCGGTGTACTGTGCCTTTAAATGAGCAATGCAATAAATGGCAGTAGCTTATCGCTTATGGTAGCCGATAATGTATTTTATGACTTGAGGATGAAGCCCATAAACCTCAGATAAAGGCTGTAATGGCCGTATATTTGTGCCAAGTCTAAGACAAAAGTTTAGAATATTATATAATATAATGTAATAAGTTTATAATATTTTAAAAAAGATTTTTTTTGAT